>NC_072403.2:77135000-77438030 GCF_028858775.2 Pan troglodytes | reverse complement strand
GTGATCTTGGTTGTATGTACAAAATAACAATTAAAATGCATCAATGTGTATACTTTTGAATGATCTCTGCATTAACTGGGGACCGCGTAATTGCATAAGGTTAGACTACATGACAATTTACATCCATTTATCGGAATCCAATAGATAGAAGAAAATTGAAAACATAACTGAAATTTGAAAAAAGAAAATAGGTAGATTTTTGTTTAGGATAAAGATAAAAGCACCAAATCATACATTTGTATGAAATTAAATATATTAAAAGTATATAGTATCACAATATATTAAAATTATATGCCATCACAGTTAACCCATTTATGCCTGAGGTTGCAATTTTTTGAATTTTTGCAGTCAGACCTTGGTGATGACCTTGAGCAATAGAATATAAATAACTCCCACATGCTTAGCACTCCAATAATGGAACACTAGGCATAAATGGGTCAAGAGGGAACTTGAAGTATATCTCAATGTTCAAGACTGAGTTGTCATTTACATAATTATATTTTATTTTAAATTCAACGTTTATTTTCCTGACAAATATTTTAAGGAGACAAACCATATTTTTTTAAATAAACACATCAAGCAATATTTGATCATGAATTATTATTTTTATATGCATACATAAAATACTTCTTGCACAAATTAATTTATAAATTATTCTCTGGCATTGAACAAATATGTATTGATCACCTTCTATATGTCAAGCACTGTATTAGGTACTTGGAAATATAAATAATTTTATGTTAATATATGATAGGTTAATAAAAATAGAAAACAGTAAAACAATATGAGAAAATCAGCAAATGCTAAGAGAATAGGTTTACCAATTTTATATCAATTGTTTACAAGGTGATTAGAAGAAATCTCATTGAGAAAGTGATATTTCATCTAATATTTGGGGGTGTCAGGCAATGAACAGTGACAATTGTTTGGGAAATAAAGTTGTAGACAAAAGAAACAGCTAGTGCACAACCAGGAGTGTGTCAGGGGTGCAATTTAAAGAGTGGTAATAATAGAGAATTATGTCAGATAAGCAAGTAAGAGTCAGAACCTCAGAGACCATCTGAAAGACTTTAATTTTGACCCTGAAATGGGGAGCTACTGCAGAGTTTTGAGCAGAGGGGTAACAAGGTCTGACATGTTTGGAAACAGTCATTCTGACTGCTGTGGTGAGAGGGAAATACGGCAGAGATGAGGGCAGGAATAGAAGCAGGAAAGCCAGTTAAATGTCTTCTCCAGTTATCCATGTGAGAAAAGAAATTTTCCATGAAATAATATTATTTTGAATACCTTGGAAATCAAGAGAACAAGCTTGATTATTGAAGTATAGAAAAAAATTCAGCCAAATAAAATGTAAATATAATGAGAATGAAATGTGTACATGTTAAAAATTTGACACATTGACAACACATATTAAGAACCATAAAAAGTATACATATTTAAAATGTAAGCCATATAACTCACAATTTTAAATATCTATTGTGAGAGAATGAACAGTTTTAAATTTAATGACTATGAAATTATAGACATTCAAGTTCCTGTAAAATTTAAGAGTAATGGTGTGACATCAAAACACAGTGAAAATAATAATGGAATATTTCAACAGTTGCTTGTATGTTGTAGTAAAGACATACACAATCCTAAGAGAAAATATACTGTAAATAATACACTACAAATAATAAAATATACTATAAATAATAAATAGAATTCTAATATTTCTACTTCCAGTTATTGTTCAATGTAAAGACTTAAATTTAACTTTTTAAAGGAGCATACCCAAAATTGATTTTGTGTGTGTGCAGAGTTCTGTGAATCTTTACACATAAAGATTTTTGTAATCACCGTTTTAATTAGGATACAAAACATTTCCATTCACACCAAAACTTCCTTCACACTATCCCTGTGCAGCCACACTCTCCCTCACTCCAAACCCTACCAATCACTCATCTGTTCTTTGTCATTATAGTTTGACTTTTCAAGAACATTATATAAAAGTATCATACATTACATGAATTATTTAAGTTGACTTCTTTCACTCAGCATATCTTTGAGATTCATCCAAGTGTTGTTTATATTTATAGTTCACTTATTTTTATTTCTCAGTAGTTTCCTATTATACAAATGTCCCAAAATTTGTTATGCAGTGGCCAGTATAAGATATTCACTCATTTAAAGACATTTGAGTTATTTCCATTTTTAATGATTATGAATTAAAACTGCTATAAGCGTTCATGAATAGGATTAATGTTTCATTCTCTAGAGTAATAGGTTTTCATTCTCTATGGTAAATACCCAAGAATAGCATTGCTAAGTCATATGAAAGTATAGTTTAATTTCATAAGAGACTGATAAATCATTTTTCGGAATGGCAATACTGTAATACTACTTCCTATCAGTAAAGTATGAGAGTCCCTGTTACTTGGCATTTTAATTAATAATTTTACTCTTCTATTGTTTTAGTTATTCTAATAATTGTGTAGCAAGCAGCTTGTGATATAAAATATTTTAACGATTATATTTAAAATTTATTCAGTGCCCTTAAAACTTAAGAAGGTATGCTTAAAACTTGAGGGTTTCAGGGCTGATCAAGGAAAAAGACATGATCATGAAGTGGCAATAACATTTAATTGTGTAGATTTAGGATTACGTGGGAGGGGCATACACAGCAGATGTTTCAGAAACAGAAGCAGAAGGCCAGAACCCAAATCGCAGAGAGGGCAAAGGAGCTCCAGGAAGAAAGGAATATGAGAGTGAGCTTATACATCTGGGTGATGTAGCTCAGCACTATAACTGGAAGTCGATGAGTTAGAGAACTCCAAAGATCAACAGTCGCTTGGTGTCATCTATAGCCTCAGGATGTGTCTTATCTATGACTAACAAATGTTGAGTGAAGTTTTCCTAGATATGTAATGGAGCTAGGCTCTAAATTGCTAAAAATAATGCTTATCAGGAGTTTGTTCAGAACAATTGCATGTGTGAAAATTTGTGTTTGGCACCATTGGGCTTTTGAGGTAATGGTCTTAGCCTTCTGTGAAGAAGTAAACAATGGTAGAGTTAATTTACCAAGGCCATTGTTGCCTCATTTATATGACAGAAGAAAGTACAACTATATATGGCATTTGATCCAATCAATCACATCAATTGAGTAATACAATTTCTGAATAGAGAATCATAATATTTTATCAATATCTGGATAAACCAAACTTGGAAAATACATCTTTGGTAATTTATTATTTTAATGTTTGATATAGAAACAGTGTTTGACCTTCATGTATGAAGAATATTATGGATCATTTAGTAAACTTCCTTATTTAGAAGTAGAGTTGGGAGCATGTTAAGAAATTCATATATGCCAAATCTTTTATAGTAATGCATCGTGTTAATGGAATAGTTTTTCAATTTAATAATATAGTGTGAAGCAGTCAGTGTGTTTGTATGTGAACTAATTGATCTATATTTTAAGTTTATTTGGCAACTATTGTGTTGTTTGTAGTAATCCATTGATTTGTTCAGGCCAAAACACCACTAGATATTACCGGAATAAATGTTCATGTACTTGACTGAAAAATTGCCAAAGGAAGACTGAGTAAACTAAAGCTGGCTTTTGGCTCTACGTCAGCATGAATCTGAGCTAAATAGAACTAATTTTGATTTAATCTCATTTTTTCCATTATTAACACTATAATTATTTTCAACTGGCCTGGTCATAAGGTCCAAATTATCAGGTCTGATGAGATGAGCTAAACAGTTTCACAACTATGGAGAGTTCTTTCTTTCTGTACCATATGTTCTCAAAAGAGAAAATAATTAATCAAGATGGAAGAACAAGGGGACTTTATCTTCTTAGATATTTGACAGAAGTTACATTTTTATCTGCATATTAACAATGCAAACATTTATAGTATGGCTAGTGTAAATTTGTATTTTATATATAATAGAAATTTTTGCCTATTTCTTACTTTGTGGATTTATTAATTTATATGTAAGTTTAGAAAGATGTGATTATCTCTAGGGAGGAAAGAGTAGATACCATAACTCATGGTGTCTCTCTGGATAATTTCCTCTTTCCTTTTATTTTTTCTCTCTCCATTCTTTCTTTTCTCTTAGAGGATATTTTATATGTATGTCTGTGTGTGTGTGTGTATACATATATACATATATACACACATATATCAGTGATATATATTATATTAATACATACAATAAAATTATATATATATATAAAATGCACAAACACACACACACACACGTACCAGAAAAAGTATGGAAAAATAAGAAAAGATACAGTAGTAATCCTTTTAGTTTAGGTAATTTCTGTTTAAGAAAGCCAACCAAAATACAGTGACTACTTTGTGAGAATGGACAATTTATCATACTATGACTGTAAATATATTTTCAAATATTTCAGTTGGTTTTAAATATTTATGGGCTAAAAAATATTTGTCTCTCCATGTAAACAGATATTTGAGATCTCTTGAACAGTCTTCTGTTCAAGACTCTCTATGAAACTCTTTTTTATCCATTCATTCATTTAACAAATATTTATCAAACATCTACCAGGTGTCAGGCACTTCTTGCCTTAGCATCTTTGGTTTAAAGTTGTATAATAATATTTTATTTTATCTTTTCATTCATTAAATTGTCAGATTTAAAATATCATATACTCTTCATTATATGTACATTCTTATTATCTTAATCATTTGCATATTCCAAATATTGATTTTGAAAGTTATAGTAGGTTCTTTAGTCATTTTGTTTCACACTTAAACTATAATGTTCTCTAAATTTACTCTGCTTACCTGTGCAAAACAATATACAGATAATGACAGCAATTATTCAGAATTAATACCACTGGCATTTAAAATATCACTAGGAACATCAATTGCTTCATCTTTTCTAATAAGTGAAAATATTAATTGAATATCCCTAGTCTCTGTGACATATACACTCAGCACATCCTCTCTCTCATTCTTTCATATACTGTTACAGCTGCCCTTTCAAGCCAGCAGGTGCATCTTGCTCAATTAATTTTGGCAAAGTTCAATTAGCAGGAGCCATCTTATCAGATTTTAATGACTGTGTGTATAATGCTATCATAGCAAAAGTGTTTTTCTCTGATTTTTGTAATGAAAATATAAAAGCATTTTTTAGAACAAATCCTATTAAATATCAACAATTTTAAAATTCTATACTTTTTAATTAAATTTTTGTAAGATTATTTTGCAAGTACATTACAAAGTTGTGACAATAAGTCTCCCTATTACCTCTCTCTCTCTAAATATATATATGCTATTAGGCTTACAATAGTACCCGCAATGATGTTTTATTTGAAACATTGCAATTTCTCCTCAGTGTCTGGCAAAATTCAGTATTTTTAGTAGGCAACAAAAAAAGTCTTTGTCTACCCAAACTGTTTTCACAATTATATAAGTGTGTATGTGCTTTGTAGGCAAATATAAACAGGTAGCTTAGATTGGGTATACCCTAAATTACAAACTTTTAATGCATTACATGTACTTGATTAAATTATGTAAATCCTGAACTTAACAACAGAAACTATTTCTGAGCAATTCTATTAACAGAAA
The DNA here is from genome assembly GCF_028858775.2 of Pan troglodytes. Taxonomy (NCBI): domain Eukaryota; kingdom Metazoa; phylum Chordata; class Mammalia; order Primates; family Hominidae; genus Pan; species Pan troglodytes. The sequence goes on along the minus strand of NC_072403.2, from coordinate 77,432,448 downwards.
TAAGTGACATTACTTCAGCTTTGCAGTGATAAATAGGAATTGGAAAATTAGTCTTGAAGTTCTCGAAACATTTCTGAGAGCACGTTTTTTGAGTCAGCATAAATTATGCTGTTTTTAGGTATTAATGTTTTGTCTTCATTTGACAACTAGGATTCTCATGGGATATTTCCTGAGGTTAGGCTGGGAACAAGTATAAGATGGGTGAGGGAGGATTGAGAACTAAGACTACAAAGATGAATCTGTAGTTTCTGTCCTCGAGCAAGTCACAGGTTGGTGGAGAATGAAGACAGAAATGTATACAAAGAAATTATGGTGGAAGATGTGACGTGCCACGGTAGAGAATATATGGTTGCTATAACAAACATTCAGTAAAGTACTTTATGCATGATCAGATTTGAATTTTACAGTGATATCTTGAATGACAAGATTAGAGGATAATTCAGAGTTTGGGAGGTTGCAACTAACCTAGTTATATTCCAAAGATGTTGGTCCAAACTTAGTAGTGCCAATAAGGAAACAGACAATGATAGATACATGTTCAAAATCCACATGATTTTCCATAAAGGTTTTTATGAGTGGGGAGGGATGAAGAGTTAAGAAGCAGGATTGCTCCCTGGTTCTCCCTGGATATGATTAAGAAGATAATATAGGTTTGAGGGTAGGCAGAAATAATGGTCTAATTTTGTACTTGCTGAGCTTGAGCTACTCAAGCTTAATGGCTTGAGTAGCTACTCAAGCTTTAAATGGCTACTACTGTGGGCCATTTAAAAAGATGAGATGACTGATATTTGAGAATTTGTACCAAACTTGTACACATCTAATTAGGTCTAGGAACATATATAAGAATGTTTAAGCTTGATTTGTAGGTGAAAATATTAATTATCTTTAGCTTGGTAACTTTCAGCTTGATTCCGTGACAATGTAGCATATTAGGGTAAACTTGATTTTTTTTTTATTCATCAGAGTGTGCTAGATTATTTTAGGATAACAAAACAAATAATAGCACTTATTTAGAACAAGAAAGATTTATTTCTTACTTATACAAGGAAACTGCAGTTTCAGATGATATTCCAAGACAACCATCAAGCAAAGGATAGTTCAACTTTGCATTTCCAACATCAATTCCAATCGAGGATTGCCACTGCATTGAAAGAGAACCTTCGGCCAGGCACAGTGCCTCACATCTATAATTCTAGCACTTAGGAAGGCTGAGGTGGGAGGATTGCTTGAGGCCAGGAATATGAGACCAGCTTGGGCAACAAAGTGAGACCCCATCTCTACAGAAAAAAAAAAAAGAATTAGCTGTGACCACATGCCTGTGGTCACAGAAACATAGGAGTCTGAGACAGGAGAATCACTTAAGCCCATGAGGTCAAGGCTTTAAGAGCCGTGTTTGTGCCTCTGCACTCCAGCCCACGTGACAGAGGGAGACCTAGTCTAAAAAAATAAATAAATAAAACACAACAACAACAACAACAAAAGAGAGAAAACAACCTTGGAGAGGCTTCTATCAGCAATTAATTGCTTCCATCTTTAAGTGACACATGGCATATGTTCCATCTGCATAGATTTATTTAGCTAAAACCAATCATAAAGCTATGCCTAAACTCAAGGGGGTAAAGAAGTTCTATACTGACCCTCATGTGCTCAGGAGATAATGGTAAGTAGCACTAACGTCTTCAACAGTTTTGAAGTCAGAAACACTTGAATTTCTCTATATAAGATCATGTTGTCTACAAATAGGGACAGTTTGACTTCCTCCTTTCTAATATGGATATATTTTATTACTTTCTCATGCCTAATAACTGGCTAGAACTTTCAGTACTATGCTGAATAGAAATGGTGAAATTAGGCATAAAGTTACATACTTCTAATTTGTTGTGAGGTTTTTTTTTTATCATGAAGGGATGTTGAATTTTGTCAAATGCTTTTTATGCATTTATTAAAATTATCATATGCTTTTGTTTTTCTGTTAATGGGATATGTATCACATGTATTTATTTGCATAAATTAAACCCTCATTGCATGCCTGGGATGATTTCCACTTGATCATAGTGAATGTTCTTTTTTTTATAATTATAAAATAATTATACAAGAACAGTGGTAATGAATCTTAAAATTAAAACTGAATTGTATTAAGTCATTAAGAGTAAATTTTTTTTTTTTTTGAGACAGTCTCACTCTGTTGCTAGGCTGGAGTGCAGTGGTGTGATCTCGACTCACTGCAACCTCCGCCTCTCAGGTTCAAGTGGTTCTCCTGCCTCAGCCTCCTGAGTAGCTGGGACTACCGGCACACTCCACCATGCACAGCTAATTTTTGTATTTTTTAATAGAGATGGGGTTTCACCATGTTGGCCAGGATGGTCTCGCTCTCCTGACCTCGTGATTCTCCTGCCTCAGCTTCCCAAAGTGCTAGGGTTACGGGTGTGAGCTACCTCGCCTGGCCTGTTCTTTTTAGTGTACTGTGGGATTGAATTTTTTAGGATATTGCTGAACTTTTTTGTATCTGTGTCCCTCAGAGATATGGCTTGTAGCTTGCATCTCTCTCTCTTTCCTTCTTTCTTTCTTTCCTTCTTTTTTTTCTCTTTCTTTCTTTCTCTTTCCTTCTTTCTTTTTCTCTTTCTTTCTTTCTTCCCTTCCTTCCTTCCTTCTTTCTTTCTTTCTTTCCCCTTCCTTCCTTCCTTCCTTCCTTCCTTCCTTCCTTCCTTCCGTCTTTCCTGCATCCTTGTATGGTATTAAAATCAAAGTAGCGCTACCCTTGTAAAATTAATTTGGAAGTATTTCATTCCGTTCAATTATTTGGAATAGGTTGAGGAAAATTACTATTAATTCTTCTTTAAATTTTTGGTAGAATTCAGCAGTGAACCCATTAGACCCTGAGCTTCTCTTTGATGGAAGACTTTTTGTTACTGATTCAATTTTCTTACTAATTTTTGTTCCGTTCAGATTTTGTATTTCTACAAAATTTAATCTTAGCAGAGTGTACGTATCCAGAAACATATCAGTTTTTTCTATGTTATCTAATTTGTTGGCATATAGTTGTTCTTAATACTCTCACATCTCCTTTTGTATTTCTGTGGTGTCAGCTGTAATGATGCATTTTTCACCTGATTTTACTTATTTGAGTCTTTTCTCATTTTTTCTTAGTTTAGTTAAAGATTTGTGAATTTTATCTTTTCAATCATCCAACTCTTTATTTTGTTCACCTTTAAAATTGCTTTTAGTTTCTATCTTAAAATTCTTTATAGAAAACCTTAAAGATTCTATCAGGAAAAACTGTTGGAACTAATAAATTCAGTAAAGTTTCAGGATGTAAAATCATCATACAAAACTTAGTAGTATGTGTATACACTAATAGTGAACTATCTGAAAAAGAATTCAAGAAAGCAATTTCATTTGCAAGAGCTATAAAAAATAAGATACATAAGAATCAACTCAACCAAGAAGGAGAAAGATCTCTAAACTGAAAAGTATAAAACTTTGATAAAAGAAATCAAAGAGGACAGAAATAAACGGACATAATCCCATGTTTACAAATTGGAAGAATTGGTATTGTTACGTGGCTGTACTACCATAAGCAACCTATGCATTTATTACAATCCCTATCAAAATACCAGTGACATTCTTCACAAAAGAAAAATAATTCCAAAATGTATATGGAACCACAAAAAGATGCTAAATAGCCAAAGCAACCCTAAGCAAATATCACAAAGCTAGAGAAATCGGGCTACCTTACTTCAACATACACTACAAAACTAAAGTAACCAAAAGAGCATGGTACTGGCATAAAAACAGATACATGAATCAATGGAACACAATAGGGATCCCAGAAATAAATTCACACATCTACAGTGAACTGATTTTCAACAAAGGTAAGAAGAACACACATTGAGGAAAAGACAATCCCTTCAACAAATGGTGCCAGGAAAATTGGATATTTACATGAAGAATGATACTAGACCCCAAACTCTCACCATATACAAAATCAACTCAATATGAATCAAATATTTATATGTAAAATCTGAAAATATGAAACTATTAGAAAACAGGAGAGATGCTTTACAACTTTGGGCTGGGCAAGGATTTTTTTTTTTTTTAAATAAAACCTCTAAAGCACAGGCAACAAAAGCCAAAATAGGCTAATTTGATTACATCAAACTAACATGCTTTTACACAGAAAAGGAAACTATTAGCCAAGTTGAAACAACCTACAAATGAGAGAAAATATGTGCAAATTATACATCTAACAAAGGATTTATATTCACAATATATAAGAAATTTAACAGCAAAAGAACAAATAATCTGATTTAGCAGTGGGCAAAAAAACTTAATATACATTTCTCAAAAGAAGACAAGTGATCAACAGGTATATAAAATATACCCAACATCACTAGTCATCAGGGAAATGCAAATCAAAACCACAATGAAATACCACTTTACTCTAGTTAGAATGGTTATTATCAAAAAGACTAAAGAAAACAAGTGTTGGCAAGGATATGGGGAAAAGGGAACACTTACACACATTGTAATCTAGTAGAGACATTATGGAAAGAAGTATAGAAATTCCTCAAAAAATGAAAAATAGAACTACCATATGATCCAGCAATCCCCCAGTGGTTATGTATCCAAAGAAAATGACATCAGTATTCAAAGAGATATCTGCACTTTCATACTTATTACAGCACGATTTATAATTTCCAAGATATAGAATCAACCTAAAAGTCCAACAAGGGATGAATGGATGAAGAAAATATGGTGTTTATACTCAATGGAATACTATCTAGCCATCAAAAAGAATGGAATTCTGTTGTTTTAAATAATTTTTTTAAATAAATTTGAGTTTTAAAATCAGTTCTAATTTTTAAATACATAAGCTGAGATTATTGGTGTTCCTCCTAGAATTTGGAATAAAATGCCAAATGCTATCTAAATGTCCTAGCCTACTCCTCTATACATGGTGCAATTAGATGGTACAGTTTGCTTGAAAACAGTATAGAAGTTAAATACATAAATAGTTAAATACACGCTATGTTTGTATATGGACTTCGAACAATAAACCTGCCCATACATACCAACCACACATATGTCCGTGAAAATTTGTTCTTTTAGGGTATATTAGGCCATTTATTTTGAAAAATATGAACAAACAAGTAATCAACTTCAGGCTGTGTACTTATAAATGCTTCCCTGTGCTTTGTAGATGAATTTGTTTTTTGAGAACCTTACGGAGCTTGTCTGTGATCTAATGTCCTTCATGTCTTTCTTTAAAAGAAAGTCTTCTTTTGGATTTCTCATTATCAGATTGATTGCCTGTTACAGTTTGTTGGTCAATGGATGTTTGTTCATATTTGTATTCAACAAATTTACATCTTCTCTGATTGTTGATATGGGCCACGTACATGACATATGCAAGTACAGTGATTTATTACTTGCCCATATATAAGAAGACCAATATCTTGGACTGTAAGATACTTGCTAACATAGTTCCCTCAGGCTGGAATAATTCACAGAAAGTTCTTTACTACAACACTTCTTTGAGAACTTCCTTAGGGACAACGTCCATTGACTTTAGCAGTAGTCTGCAAATCTTCTAAATGACATTTTGATTTTAGGCAGATGTTGGTTTCAATTACATAATATTTTTTATTAGGAATATAAATTGAAAATTCCCAGTGAAGTCAACTAATTACATATTATTATCTCGAATGAGGTAATACATTGCAAGCTATAATTTAATTAATCCTACCTAGTGGCGTCTATACATATGTCTGATACACACTAAAAAACTTAATTATTTTAAGCAGATAAATCTGGCTCAATATTAGAACATCTTATTTAATTCAGAAAATATTTAATTTTGTAAAAAAAAAAATCTTTCCATGTTCTTACTTCTGTCTTTAAAATGTTTTTCATGTTTTATTAAAATCAAAATACATTGTTTTCTATAAAAATGATAAAAATATCCCTTAAATTTTATGCTGATAATCTTACTATTAGAAAGTTTTTTTATACCCTAGTTATTTGTTTACTTCTTGCTGTTAATAAGAGCTGACCTCCATTTCACACTAAGTGTGAGGTCATAAGGTACTATTACAAGTGTATGACATATATTAACTCATTTAATTAAATTATTATTAAATTCTACTAATAGTTGCATGTAAGCATATTAAAAATTAAGATTAGTAAAACTTCTCAAAGTTTCTGTGAATAATTTTCAAATTAAAAATTAATTTTCCTTTAAAACATTTAACAAGGCAAAAGATATAAAATTATTTACTTTAAATGAATTGTTCAAATTACAGTTGTTCATTAATAACATACCATTGAATACATTTTTTTAAAAATTAGACACTTTAATTTGGAATCAATGTTTATAAAGATAAAATGTTGGAATATGCATTTAATAAAAAGAAATAAAAAGTATAGATCAGTGCCTATATTTAAGAAGTGCTAATTATAATGAGAAGTTTTCACTGTGGAAGTAGCAATTGTAAAAACAGTGTGTTTCATACTCAAATGACTTTATGTTTGCTAACTTTATTTTTTATTGTATTTGAGCAAACTCTTTAAGCTAATGACAAATCCAAGTTATGTGAGTTTAAAATGTGACAATACTATATATCTCTAAAGTACTATGTATCCCTAAAGTATTTGACAATACTGTATATCCCTAAAGAACTCTTAAGGATCTGTGATTGTGTATCTTTCAGATATTTATTTATTGAGCATTTACAGTGAAACAAGAATTATTAGATGCTAAAGGGGCATCTGAGTCGTTACTAGAGTGTCAAATAATGCATTTTGATTGAGGTAGTAAATACATAAATTCTTTGAATTAAACAAATGAAAGCATGGTCAAAATTGTGTGTGAGGTGTGTAAATAAACAAATTAATGGTATTTTCTCATTTATCCTCAAATGTGCTATTAGTAAACACTACAAACATGAGTCTTTATTATCTTTCTCTACTTTGTGCCACAATTAAAGGCTCCAACTTAGAATTGGCTACACTACTTATCTGCATGCATTGTTTTTCTATTAATCTAGAAATCTAGATTAATAGAATAGAAAAATTCTATTAATCTAGAAAATAGCAAAGACAAGTGAAGAATAAGTGATAACAACACTAATACCAGTAGTTTATAATTATAAGTACGCCAAAGGAAAAATAAAGCAAAAATTAAAAGAACTATGTGAGTACAAAGCATGTGTATACAGCAGTATCTCTGACCCATGAATAAAAGTTAAAAGGAAGATAAAGTATATGTGAATAAAATGGGTAATACCAAAAAAGGGTGAGTTTTGAGTTTGTCAGAAATTTTCATATTAATGATGAGCTAAGAAGGCATCAATATTTTAAAACAAAATTCTTCAGCATAAGTCTAGGGATGTTAAATGTTTCTTAGGTGTTGGATGTGGAGATGGGTCACCCCCATTTCGCAGGGAGTATCCTATTGCCACTGGTCTTAGGAGTGTAGGTGGCAGGAAAGCTTCAGCCCCTTAAGGGATTGCCTGAGTTGAGAAGCTGCCCTGCCCAAGGTCACACCCATTTCCAGAGCAGGGCACATCTGCATATCTGTGACTGACAGAGGGAGGGATATAGAGGCCTAGGCCACTTCCACTTCAAGCAAAACAACTCTGATTGGTCATTTTTACCTTCATAAATCACTGGGTCAGCTAAGTTTCTGGTCACCATATGGAAATCCACTTCTACCTCTGTCAGGACTACTTTCTTTCCCCCTTGATTCCACACACTAAACTCTGTCTCAACATCTGATTCCCAGAGAATCCAATCTGTAACATCTCGTAAATACAATGTAACTTTTAAAAATAATTATATATAAAATTGCACTTCATAAGAATGACTGCTTTTCCCCCTGTACCTAGGATAAAGTTACATTTATTCATAGCTGATTTTCTGTAGAAAGCATGGAACAGACATGGCAGAATCTAGAAAAAAAGGCTATAAAATCTGTGATAACTGTGTTGTATTTGAAGAAATGAATAGGCTAGGATTCTGATGACAGTAATCACACAAGCCAGAACCCAACAAAAACCTGGTTTGTTTTCAAACTGTGTAAGAATGTCAGAATTAGACATGCAATGTTAAAATAAGTGTAAAATTTAGACACATATCTTGTTTTTCACACTTTCTTTAAAAGGCAGCAGAGTCTCTAGTATCTTCTGTTTTACACACTAAACTATTTTGAAATCTGCCTATGATCACAGAATTTTTTGATGTGCTAAAGTGTTTAAAATACTCAGCTTTTAAAATTTCAATTAGTAAGTGCTAATTAGCATCTAAAATGAGGAAGAGGTCCTAGAGAGGTTGTAATAAAAACCAGGAAGATAAAAAGTTGAGAGGCATGGCCCCTGCGCAAGGATGACACGCAAATTCGTGAAGCGTTCCATATTTTTTTGTGATAGAATTCTCACAAAATAAACCCAGGGCATTACATGTTGACAAAAAAAAAAAAAAAAAAAAAAAAAAAGAAATTACTTTGAAACAGAGAAGAGTAGAATTGAAGAACAGAAGGTGGGAAATGAGCGGAAAAAAAGGAAACAAAATATTCTGAGGAAAGTAAAGGGAGGAAATGAACAAGGTCTTTTCTTCGTAAGGCTTATTTTTCTTGCCTTTGCTTTAAAATGAGATACCAAAATCATCTTTGTGTACTTGAATGAATTGTTTGATTTTGTTTGATTTTATCTCACAATTGAATCTGACCAAAATGAAATTCCATTCAGCTACTAGTAGCTTTCTATTTCCAATACTTAATAATTATAGGCAACAATGTATACTAACCTTAATCTCAGTGTTGTTCTTTTGTTTTCAATTGTACAGATTTCAATAGAAATTTATAAGGTTTGAGAAAGATAACAACCCAATGCATTCTTTTAATTATAAAAATTTCAGAAAAATCTCCTAAGAAATTATTTTCTTCTATGAATTGACAACTCAAATATTTTAATTAGAAAGTTCTTCACCTGTCTTATATGCATCCCAATAAGGGAAACGTCATATGACTGGCCATCTATGCTATAGGCAGCTGGAGACAATTCTTGAATTTCTTACAGGAAGAGAGCCAAGATAACCATCAGCAAAACAATAGGTCATTGAGAACATCAAGGAAACCATTCTAAAGGAAAACAACAGAAGCCTCAGAAGGCAAAACAGAGCAGATGGCCCCAAGAATCTTTTGGACTAGGTTATTTTTGTGCTCGGTCCATAGCTTATGAAAGAAAGTGAATAAAGTGGAAGCAAATTAAGCATTGCATATGGATGTGGGTGTTAGTTTCTTAAGGTGAGAACCAAATTCACAAACCTAACATTAAATCAGAACTGTTGTTTCTAACTAGAATGGCATGCTGTATTGCTTACAGATAAGATTATGTAATCATGTTGAAAAGAATCATACATTGTGGACACAGCCTTCTTGAATGCAGTAATTTGGCTGAAACATAAACTGTGTTTATTTGCTTTGACCACTATTTTCATCAAGTCTTAAGTTGCTTTTTGTTTTCATAATATAATTACTAAAAACATTGCATTTGATATTGCCAAATTGTTAAAAAAAATAGAAAACAATTATTTCAAAGAAGTCAAAAACTTACTCTTCAAAAATACGTTTGTAAGAGCTTTATAAAGCAGTAAAGCAGTGTATACAAGTCTATGTGACTGTGTATGTATATGAGTGTGTGTGCCAATGAACAAAATATCCTATTGTGTTTATCTTTGAAGGCCATAAAAAAGTGTTAATAGAATAAGGACATGTTCTAATGCAGTTTCATGTCAATGAAGCAGTAATGGACAAGTGTTAAGTTGTCATAACCTGAAAATTAGCACATTCCATAACTGCAATCTCTATGAATTTTAATAAAACTTTTCACAGTTTTAAGAATGATTTCAGCTTTCCTCTTACAGTTTGGGCTAATCATATTAAGGAATTAAAATTGGAAAATTATAAAGCATAATACAATCATGTTAGTCATCTAACATCTTCTTTATCTTCATTTGTCATTGAATATTGTCCAAATTCCTCAGTACTTCACATTGGCCCTTAATGCCGTGCAGTGTGTGTATGTGTGAGATTACAATTCCTGATGGAGGCACTTGGAAAAGTGATGGGAGAAATGGGTGAGTTGTGTTTGTATCAGCTTGTTGCAAATACTAGGGAGTACTTGGAATTTAGTGGATAGGGCAAGTGATGTTTAACTTCCCTCAAATAATTTGTCTGAACAAAGAAAAATTTGTCCAAATTGCCAGTAATATTTCTGCTGAACAACACTTCATCGTAATCTGACTTGACTGTATTTCTGCTAGCTTACATTCATTTCATTCTAATTCACACACTACATCACAGGCAAACTGAGCATCCTATCTTCTTTAACCTGGGTCTTTGTACATTGTTTCCTTTTCCTGAAATGCTTTTCCTTTCTTCCATTCCCTGCCAACATGAGGCTAGACAACTAACTACTTTTCCCAGTTTCAGCCCACAGGTGGCTTCCTTAGCAAAGTGTTCCCTAGCTCCCTCATGATTCATTAGTTATTTATCTCTCTGCATCCGCAAAACACAAACCATTCCACTAATACGATGTGTGCACCTGTTTGTCTGATTTAACGTTGTTTGCATGCTGCTGCCTTCAGACAATGAATCACTTCTTATTCGTCTTTACATATGGAGACTCTAGCACATTGAAATCTATGTGTTCATTAAATGCCCAATTAATGTCAAATGAAAAAAAAATACAAAGAGCATATGAAAAAGTGAGTAAATCTATGCAAAAAAAGAAATACATAGAAATACATGTTACAGTGTTTGATCTGGGAAAGTGCTCTTGTTTTGAAAGAAATATCACACATATACACTAAAAAAATTATGAAAGATTTATGACACAGTACAGTAAATTTATAATTCTAATTATATATAATTATATACATATATTTACGTATATATACATATATATATACACACACACAGAGAGAGAAAGAAAGAGAGAGAGTCAGGTTCTGTGAAAATTGCTGGAAATTAGAAGTAGAAAAGCCAATATTGGTACCTACCCTCACAAATATTGCAACATTGGGGAAGACAGATGATTAAGCAAATGAATAAAACAAAGTTTAATTACTGATCTGAACTGTATTTAAAGTCTTACTTCTGTGCAACCTTTAAAAAAGTACTGAATCTTTCTGAATTTTAGCTTACAAAATATATAAAATTTAAAAGGAGACACTTCCTCTCACATACTGGTGATTATGTTATGAGGATTAAGATAGGTTATACAATCATCTAAGACGATGTCTGGAATGTGAGAATTCTTTAATAATTGATAACTAATATTATATGAAAACTGTATAAATTATTAGAATGGCTTTTTTTCTGTGCCTTCTCTTTTTCTCATAAAGTTTTAAGAATTAATATTTCTTACTACATTTTGTACTCAAAACCAGAAAATTTGCTTATAATATTTTATATGTTTCTTAATTTTTATGTAATAATATATTAGTTATTTATTTCATAGGCCAGTTTAGATTTAGATCCCATGAACACTGCTTTAACATGTCTTTTGACAATTTAGGATGAATTCAGGAATGTATCAAAGTACAATCAAGAACAATGTTTTGCTTTTTCTTTGCTTTTCGTTACTGTGACTTATTTCCCTCTGGCTTTTTCAGCTTTCTCTCAAGTTAATACTTTCTCAACTCTTAGATGCCTGATATCTTGTCTTGCCATTAATCACTGTGAACTTAACAGCTAGCACAACTCTCAGTATTATCTTGAGTTTAATTCTGTGTACACAGCAATGAATCAAAGTCATGAAAACAGAGGATTGTACCTCTTCAAATCAAAGCATTTAAAAACATTTATATCATTTAAACTTTCAGGCTTAAAAATACTTTTAGTTCTGACAGTTTTCTCTTTGAAGTTAATATAGTTTAAACACACTATCTGGTAAAATTTTACTTGATGAAAAAGTATTAATTAGCTATAATTATTGAAGGTGATTTTGCCAAAAAATTAATGGCTTCATTAAAAGTATTAACATTTTATTGTTTTTTCTAAAACTACTGTTTCTGTGTTTATTACTCAATATTGATGTATTATCTCTTGTGTCTTAACACCCTTTGGACAAATGATAAACTATAAATTTGCTACATATATGATAAAACAAGTGATCAATTGGGTCCACTAATTGACATTAGGCAAAGTGACTGAGTTTTTGAAAATATTTCTCTATGATTGATTAAAAAAACCTCTGGGTTAAAACCATGTTATTTATACTATGAAAATTTTCAAACTCTACTACTTTTAGTTCAAATTTTATTTCTCCTGAATTATGAGTAGTAAACATGAATCTTATTGATATTATAAGCTAATTGGGAAATTTTATGTGGAAAATTATATATCATAACATTATGGAAACAAATAGTTTAGGAATTTAAACATTCAGTACATATTAACTTGTTTCTAAAATATTATCTCTTAAAAAGGAAGTTCAGAGAACATCAATAAAGTAGAACTGAATTCAAGATTTTCCATGACGGTTAAATATGAAAACATGATATATTATTTCTATATAAAGGCAAATATTTTAAAAGAATACCTTTTTGGTTTATTTCTGCACTGTTGAGACTGTGTCTTAGTACACATCTTATTAACCAATGATTTTGCTATCTGTTTGAATGTATGCTTTGGCTGTCAGGTAAATTTTTTCATAATCAAAAGTAAGTTTGAATAAACCTAAAATCACATGAAGGAGGAAATCATTAGATCCAAAAAGGGCTTCAAGTTTAACAAGTTAAAATATAAATTAGCAGGCAAATTTAATTTTATGCTTTTTTGTTTTAAAAAAAGTGGTAAAATTTTATTCAAAATATTTATCGCTCTGATTTTCTCTTAGGAGAACTTTATAGTTTAGTTGTTAAAGATGAATACTATTATACTTCCCTAATAAATTAAGTTAAACTATAGGCCTGAGCAAAGCAAGCCTTAGCTATTTTTATGTGATCAGTACACAGGATTAATAAAAGTGATCATTTTCCACCTAGTACAAAAAGTTATAAGAAATATTCAATCATGGTGGATTGGTGAACCTAGACCTTTGGCTTGTCATACTAGGAACACTTAAATAACCATAAAAATAATTATCAAAACATTAACAATCAAAACTATCCAAGGAGTTTTAAAGACCTTTTTTTTTTTCAGGTACCAACTTGGCAGGCATTAATTCACTTTCATTTGTTAATGCAGCATTTATTCTAGAGATCTTTTGTCAGATTAATCGAGAAACAAATGCTATGCATAAAGTATTTGGATGTTAAAATAGAAACAAGATAAGGTCTTAGGTGTAGACAGGTAACAAGCTAGTGAAGACTGAAAAAGCATGAATTAATTGAATACATCATTGAGAAATGGAAGCGCAATATATTGGTCCTGCTTCTAGCATCTAAGTATAAATATAATCAAATAGTTGATATAGTTCATTACTTTTCTGTGAAATAAAGGAATTTGTAAAGATGACCTGTTGGGCTCTATAGCAGAAAATGTCATAATTGCAACTAATAATATTTATACTAAATGTTAATCTTGGCTAGAATAGAAGCTCCTAACATAGAAGACCTAAGGTAGACTGCCTAGCAGAATGTTTACCTGGTATTATTCTTTTTATTTTATAGAACAACAAAACCCAATATTTAAAAGGAGGATCAGAAATACTTTATAATTGGCCTAAAGTCACATAGTTTATAGGTGCCTTAAAGGATTACAATCCAACCCTCTCCAAAGACTGACCTTTCCGCTAAGCTGCCCAGCATCCTGGTCTCCCTGTATTAGTAGGCCTTGTGGCAAAATAAACACCACTTGTTTATGTTCTTTTTATATAAACTTTCTTGTGAAGGAGGGGAGAATAAATCAATTACATCAACTTTAAACTAGAAGACTTTGAGTCCCATCCTGTACTTGTTTAAAGTCAAAAGTTAGCACTGTGTTGTTGTCTTTAGAATCCACAAAGCCAAAATTTAGTATGGGAAGGTTTATTGAAGATAAGCTTTTAAAAAATAGTGCCTGAAATTAGTAAAAAAATATATTTTGAGACTATATTGAAGAATAGTGACTCTAGTGTACAATGGGAATATGTGGGTTAAGGAAATTGACTACTCTGGTTCCTTGACAGCAATTTTCAGTAATATGCATATAATTAATGTCCTTCTAATAAAACTGCAGTCTTTAGATTTCAGACACAGACACAGGGACCTTACTTTTAACCATTGAACCATGCTTTAATAATTATTATTAAAGTCTATTATTACTATTATTATTACTTGTTCCATCCAGCTTAGGTTAATTATTTAAAGTGTTCTTCTGATCTTATGGATATAAAGAAAAAGGTATAGGAACTAACATGAGGATTAACTTAGATTTTTTTCATTTAATTTAGACTTATATTTGATTAATATTCTTAACAGTAAGGGAATATTACTACATATATGTGTACATAATGTATATGTAACTATATATGAATATATGTGTATATGCACGTATGTGTATATATGTGTATATGCACATATGTGTATATATGTGTATGTGTGTATATGATGTATACGTATGTGTATAGACATATATGTGCCTATACACATATGTTTATATGTGTGTATATGTGTATATGATGTATATGTATATGTGTATATACACATATGTGTGTATACATGTATGCGTATCATGTGTCCATAAATATATGTATATACATACATGTGTCTATACATATAAGTATATGCACATATGTGTATATATGTGCATATGAGTATGGCGTATATGTACATATGGCTATATGTGTACATATATGTACACATATATGTCTATATGTGTACATATATGTATGCATATATGGCTATATGCGTACATATATGTATGCATATATGTATGCATACATGTCTATATGTGTGCATATGTTTGCATGTATGTATACACATATGTCTATATGTTCATATATGTGTATATGATGTGTACATATATGTGCGCATATATGTGTATGATGTGTACATATATGTGTGTGATGTGTACATATATGATCCACATATATGTATATGCATATGCATGTATGTATAGACACATACATATCACATATATGCATACTCCCATATGTCTATATGTATATATGTGTGTATATTTACAGATATGTGTACATATACATATACGCACATATGTATATATACATATATGTACATATGTATGTGTATGTATATGTGTATATATGTACATATGTATGTGTATGTATATGTGTATATATACATATATGTACATATGTATATGTATATGTGTATATATACATATATGTACATGTGTATGTGTATATGTGTATATATACATATATGTACATGTGTATGTGTATGTACATATGTATATATACATATATGTACATATGTCTGTGCATGTGTATATGTATATATACATATATGTACATATGTCTGTGCATGTGTATATGTATATATACATATATGTACATATGTCTGTGCATGTATATATGTATATACATATATGTACATATGTATGTGTATGTACATATGTATATATACATATATGTACATATGTATGTGTATATGTATGTATATATGTACATATACACATATGCGTGTGTGTGTCTATATATATTTATTTATTTATTTATTTTTTTATTTTTATTTTTTGAGATGGAGTCTCGCTCTGTCACCCAGCCTGGAGTGCAGTGGCACAATCTTGACTCACTGCAACCTCCACCTCCTGGGTTCAAACAATTCTCCTGCCTCAGACACCCAGATACCTGGGACTATATGCATGCTCCACTAAGCCCTGCTAATTTTTTTGTAGTTTTAGTAGAGACGGGGTTTCACTATGTTAGCCAGGATGGTCTCAATCTCCTGACCTCGTGATCTGCCCCCCTGACCTCCCAAAGTGCTGGGATTACAGGCATGAACCACTGTGCCTGGCCTATTCATTTTTTAAATTCATGAAAAACAGTAGTTTACAGCAGTATGAAGTAATAAAATTGCCTTACCATAAAATAAATAATAAAATTTCTAAGTTCTTAAACTTTAGAATGCATAAGAATATTCAAAATTTAGAATTCTAAGCCCATATAATTCAAACCCAATAATCAAAATCAATAGTCCTGAGGTGAGACCAAGTAATGAATATCGACTATAAGATATTGATATTTAGATAGGAAATAAAGTATCAGGTATTTCAGGAGTCACTAAGAAATGCTGAAATTTTCATATATGAAGAACTCTAATTATTAGAAAAATTATAGTCATATTTTTTAAAGAAGAAAACACAAATAATTCAATGGTCTAAAAGCAACACAATTTAAATAAAATTACTATAAATTCTAACGGGGTGTATGAAGTAAATAAACCAGGCTTTCAGTTACAGTACAGTCATATTTTTGGGAATGAATCATGTCACAAAAAAGAAAAAGATCTCCAGAAGTCCTCTATGAAGAAATGACATTTAGTTTTTCAAGCAAGCAAATTTAACGGCTTCAGATATGACTTTGGCCTTGAACTTGCTGTGTCATTCCTTGATATGTCTGAGCAGGATTTAGAAAATAGTACTTCTGAATGTCCTTGCAAAGGTCAATTCATTTCTCTGGTTCTCAGTGTCCTCCTCTGAAAGCAGGAGAATTTGAAGTAGATATATATTTAGTCCCTTCAAGTTCTACAGTTCTGTGTTTTTAGGTTGACTTTGCTTACTTTACCTATTTCGTAGGTTGACTTTGCTTACTTTACCTATTTCCTTAGCACATTTAAATGGTGCTAAGGAAAAGTTCCTGTGTTCCTCAGAATATTTTCCACTGTAATTATATTAACATAATCTTTTTGATGCACAGTTTTGATCTGCAACCGTCTGTCAACACATAGAACAGCTGAAAGACCTAACTGTTTAGTGAATTTTTTATAAGTCCTGGAAAGATTTTGTCATTCCATCTCAGAGGAGTCATGATTTCTAAAATACAATTCTTTCATAATGCATTTTCAAATAAGAGTTTTAGAAAATGGGAAAATCTGTTCATGAACATTCGTAAATAGAACAGATCTAAAACTAACACATATAGTGTCAAAATATAGTGCAAAAATATTAAAAAGTAAAAGTTCTTAAAAATATAAATATTGAGATGATACAAAATATAAAAATTTAAATCCTGAAGAGACATAATGTGCAATGAGTGAATTTCATAAAATTCAGTATTATGCTATGTTGATATTAAACGTTGAAAATAAATACTAATAAAAATGGTTTGTAGCAAAAAATATTATCAGCAAAATACACACATTTGTTATTGCTCCATGATTCACAAAACATGACAAATCAAGTCATTAATGAATTTAATTAATTAATCTTATTATTTTTCAGAAGCATATATTTAGTTCCTATGATGTGCCAAACACACACACACAGTTTAATATATATAGATATATATATACACTGTTTAATATATATATTTATATACATATACAGATACTGTTTTTTATATATATACTGTTTAAATATATATATTATATATAAACATATATAATATAAATATATAATATAAATAAATAAATAAATAAATATATATATATGTATATATATATATACACACACATATTTTTTTTTCTACACAAAGGAATTAAGTCAGGTTCCTAAAGCAGTATTCCTGGTGAAGCAGACATTAATATAAATTAATGTTATTAGCCATATCAAAAAAATTTCTCAACGATACTTTATGCTACATCCCAAACACCTTCCAGTGTAGAAGTATATGGTGTGAGTACAAAAAAAATTAGCTTTACATGGTCAGCTTTATGAGGATGTTTATGGAGGAAATGGGGGGAAGACTCATTAAAGACAAGCAAAAATTACTTGTGAGCAGTAAAGTAAAAGATATCACCAGCTTGCACGTCCTATTAATACGTTTCTCAAACTCTATTCTCTGGGATTTTTTTCTTGATATTATAATGGGTCTTCCAAATGAGGAAAATTTTCATTTTCATAAAATTTAGAAAATGTATTAAATTAAAGTCAAGGGGGCTTTTGGTTTTGTTTTTGGGGTTTTAATTTTTTTTTTTTATTGAAGGTTGTTTATAAACTAACATGCATTGTAAGTTTTCAAGACAGTTTCAAGTAGACATATGGTATTGAATCTATCAAATGTTTCTCACTCCTGTTCATCTTGGAACTATTTATGCATAGAAGGCCCTGTCCAGTGAGCATTGTTTACGTATCACTGGTATAGAGTAAAATGCATGCTTGAACAATTGCTTAAAAAGCCACTGCAACTTTAACTTCACCTTTATTTTAAGCTCATCTGTATTTATCCATTTGTTCCATTGACTTTCACAATTATGTGATTTATCCTTTTTGAATCACTTAATTTTTTCTCTGAAAACTCTATGCACTAAAACAGCTGTTTAACCTTTCCAATGCTGTTTTATTTGTCTGAAACACCCCCTCCTCCTTGTCTGCTTGACAAGCACTTATTTGCCCTCCACTGTCACCTTTTATCTTTGGTTTCATCTGGCCATTATGAACTGTTCACTCATTTGTCTTTTATCAGCTGCTGTTTAAAGATAGATCCATTACAGTACTTTTCATATTATAGTTTTATGTCTATGAATGTTTGTTGAGTTTAATTAAATTGAAATACAGGAATGAGAACTGGGCATGATTGGGGTTGAAATTGTGAGGACACACATAAGAGCAAATGTCCTTAACCTGATAAGCAACTTCAGCAAAGTCTCAGGATACAAAATCAATGTGCAAAAGTCATAAGCATTCTTATACACCAATAACAGAAAAACAGAGAGCCAAATCATGAGTGAACTCCCATTCACAGTTGCTTCAAAGAGAATAAAATACATGGGAATCCAACTTACAAGGGATGTGAAGGACCTCTTCAAGGAGAACTACAAACCACTGCTCAACGAAATAAAAGAGGACACAAACAAATGGAAGAACATTCCATGCTCATGGATAGGACGAATCAATATCATGAAAAATGGCCATGCTGCCCAAGGTAATTTAAAGACTCAATACCATCCCCATCAAGCTACCAATGACTTTCTCCACAGAATTGGAAAAAAACTACTTTAAAGTTCATATGGAACCAAAAAAGAGCCTGCATTGCCAAGTCAATCCTAAGCCAAAAGAACAAAGCTGGAGGTATCACTCTACCTGACTATACTGCAAGGCTACAGTAACCAAAACAGCTTGGTACTGTTACCAAAACAGAGATATAGACCAATGGAACAGAACACAGCCCTCAGAAATAATACCACACATCTACAACCATCTGAATTTGACAAACCTGACAAAAACAAAAAATGGGAAAATGATTCCCTATTTAATAAATGGCGCAGGGAAAACTGGCTAGCCATATGTAGAAAGCTGAAACTGGATCCCTTCCTTACACCTTATACAAAAATTAATTCAAGATGGATTAAAGACTTAAATGTTAGACCTAAAACCATAAAAACCCTAGAAGAAAACCTAGGCAGTACCATTCAGGACATAGGCATGGACAAGGACTTCATGTCTAAATCACCAAAAGCAATGGTAACAAAAGCCAAAATTGACAAATGGGATCTAATTAAACTAAAGAGCTTCTGCACAGCAAAAGAAACTACCATCAGAGTGAACAGGCAACCTAGAAAATGGGAGAAATTTTTTGCAATCTACTCATCTGACAAAGGGCTAATATCCAGAATCTACAAAGAACTGAAACAAACTTACAAGAAAAAAACAACCCCATCAAAAAGTGGGCAAAGGATATGAACAGACACTTCTCAAAAGAAAACATTTATGCAGCCAACAGACACATGAAAAAAATGCTCATCATCACTGGCCATCAGAGAAATGCAAATCAAAACCGCAATGAGATAGCATCTCACACCAGTTAGAATGGCGATCATTAAAAAGTCAGGAAACAACAGGTGCTAGAGAGGATGTGGAGAAATAGGAACACTTTTACACTGTTGGTGGGACTGTAAACTAGTTCAACCATTGTAGAAGACAGTATGGCGATTCCTCAAGGATCTAGAATTAGAAATACCATTTGACCCAGCCATCCCGTTACTGGGTATATACCCAAAGGATTATAAATCATGCTGCTATAAAGACACATGCACACGTATGTTTATTGCAGCACTATTCACAATAGCAAAGACTTGGAACCAACCCAAATGTCCATCAATGATAGACTGGATTAAGAAAATGTGGCACATATACACCGTGGAATACTATGCAGCCATAAAAAATGATGAGTTCATGTCCTTTGTAGGGACATGGATGAAGCTGGAAACCATCATTCTCAGCAAACTATTGCAAAGACAAAAAACCAAACACTACATGTTCTCACTCATAGGTGGGAATTGAACAATAAGAACACTTGGACACAGGGCAGGGAACATCACACACTGAGGCCTGTCGTGGGGTGGGGGGAGGGGAGAGGGATAGCATTAGGAGATATACCTAATGTAAATGATGAGTTAATGGGTGCAGCACACCAACATGGCACATGTTTACATATGTAACAAACCTGCACGTTGTGCACATGTACCCTAGAACTTAAAGTATAATTGAAAAAAAGAAAAACTGAAATAAAACCCAAAATATGAATGTTTAAATTTGGAGGTGTTTGAAATTGACAAAAAGCATAATGCCAGAGACTGTTTTATCAAACGTTTGCATAAAGGAGATATCAAAATCTCTAAGCCATTATAATAGGAATAAAAATGAATCTTCCCCACTTGAAAATATTTTTGTAACAGTTTTGGATGCCAAGTTTCTTAAAGAAGATTCTTCTATACAGTTCTTAAAGAAGCATACATGAAGTACTCTTTAAAATTTTAAGTTATATTAACATGTCCATATGTTATTCTGTGGGTAAAGTAAGTTCTGTACTTAAATATCATATGGTAACCAATCTAAATTACTATCTTTATTTTCTCAATTTCCCATTATAATTGTGGCGATAACAATGAAAGAAACTGATTTCCGTGAAAAAACTGCATACTGAAGAAATCCCAAAATTCCCTTTTTCTTTCTATATTTCAACTATCATCTAAGAGTTAATGTTCATGCATGAATTTGCAAGTATCCTAATAGAAAACAGCTTTTAATCTCATGTTACCATTAAAAAACACTAATATATGTTTTTCTCTCTTTAATCCTGTAATTAATTTTTGACACTGAGCACACCCATAACTGCAGTTGTTAGGATATTGCTTTATTATTTTGAAATAAATTTCACATTATGAGCCATTTTAGTAAAACAGCAGAGTTGCATAAATTCAGTGGAATCATCTGCAACATTTTCTGTAGTATAAAGAAAAAGAGAAACATAATAAAGTTTTCCTTTTATATACAGACTTTCTATTCTGCTACCAATCAGCCAGCTTATACCAAAATAGTATACTTTATTACTTACTGTAGATTTCTAATTTTTACTTTACATACCTGTTAAAACCTGCTTTCCCTTTATGCTTGCTACAGAATTGTCTTGGCCATTCTTGACTCTGTTTTTGTGTATTAAGTTGTAGGTTTTGATTAGAAATTTCCTGAATTTGTAAATTATTTTTGGGAGAATGGTTTCTTTAAATAAAATATTAAAATTTCAACCATTCTTTATATCTATTCAGATATTTTTTATTTCAATAAAGATTTATAATTATCTTCATACATATCTTGAACATCTTTTCTAATTATTTATTGAAGGTATATAGGACATTTATCTATTTTGTATATTGATATTTTCTCAGCAATCTAGATGAATACTTTTTCTGAAAGATTGTCACTATGTTGATTTACAATATAGAACAGGGTTCTCAACCATTTGCAGCAGAATACTGCTGTGTCACAAATGGTTTACAATTGAGGGAAGATATTGATCTGGTTCCTTTAGCAATTTCTGTGTTTCCCCTGAAATGAAAAATGCTGGGAAGCACTGAATAGACAATCAAAACATCATTTTTTTTTTCTTATTTTTTCTTCTTGTCACATTGCTCTGGCCGAGACCTTTCATATGGCTTTGAATAGATGTGGTGATTGCAGTCTACCTTCTCTTGCTCCTCATTTTCAAATAAAACGTTTGTAATGTTTCACCCTTAAAAATGATGAAAAAAATAATGTCTGTTGTTGGTTGTTAGTAAGTAGCCATTGTCAGATTTAGAGATTTCCGTTTCATTCCAAATGCTCTGGCATTTAATCTTCAAAAGTATGTGGAATTTTATTAAATATTTATTCCAGCATCCAAAAAGATGAGCCATGATTTTGTTTCATTCCATCTGCTAATATGGCCAATTACATTGATAGTTTTCTTTGCTATTAGACTTTTCTTCTACTTTTGGTTATATGTATTTTAAAATAAAATGCTCTGTTTAGTGTTATATTGATTTGTTAGGACAATCGTAAAAAAAAGTGCCATGTACTGGATGGCTTAAAAACTAAAATTTAATATTTTCACATTTCCGGAGACTAGAAGTTAGAGATTAAAGTATCAGCAGGGTTGTTTCTTCATAGGCCTCTCTGTTTTCGCCTTTTAAATGGCCATCTTGTGTCCTCACATGGTCTTCCCTCTGTGCCTCTATGTCCTAATCTCCTTTACTTATAAGGACACTAATCATATTGGATTAGGGCCCACCCACATGTCCTCATTTACCTTAATTATATCATTAAAGGCCCTATGTAAAAATACAGTTACTTTCTGAATTATTGGGGTGGGGGCTGGGACTTCACCAAATGAATTTTGACAAGGACACAATTCAGTCCTTAGTAAGTGTGAAAATATTTCTATTAAGGTTTTTTTCATTTAGAGATAATTGTAGATTCACATGCACTTGTAGGAAATAATAAAGGAGGATTCCATGGGCCCTTCACCCAGTTAAAATTGTTAACTTTAAAGTTAACAATGTAATCTCTCTCTTTTTACTTAGTAATTCCATAAGAGACTGTAAACATGCTTACATAATCATTTCCTTTTAAGTTTTTGTGATAATCAGCCCATAAAAAGACATCTATTGTTAAATAATATGTATTTGTATTCATATATATAAAACAAAATTTTATTAGAAAATTTGTGAAAATAGAACTACTAAATAGCAAATCATAACATGTGAACTGTTATAATCTTTGACTTACAGAAATTCCTTTAAGTCTCATAAAGGCTTTATCATCATAAATAATTAATATTACATTGATACTTTCATCTACTGTCCCACAAGGTCAACATTTAATTATATAGGTAACATTTTAAGCATGTTGTTTTTTGAGGTTATTTTATAGCTCTGTAACCAATTAATGAAACCCAATAGGTACAGTAATTTGTCCTTCAATTTTTTTTCTTAAATCAGATAGAAAATATCTTATTTAACATAAAATCTGGTGACTTTAGATGTGTGATATTAATTTACTCATCTATTAATTATTTAATATACTAACCCAGTAATAATGCAAAATACAAGCCATGCAGAATACTAGTCCTTCTGTCCCCAAGAGCCTATGTATAATAAATATTAAGAATACTAGGAATAGTAGAGATAATTAGATAATAAAGGTACAGAAAAGAAAGAGATATTTAATTGAAATGAGACAAACAGGTCTTCACAGAGAAGTAGCAATATAAATTAAGCCTTAAAATATTAATACATTTTCATATTAAGGGAACATTTTAGATATAAAGAGTAGCATATGTCAATGTTTCTAGCATTAAATGCATCTTTCAGGAGAAGAAGGATGATGAGAGATTTTAGGCGCTATGCAGCCTCTCATAGATGAAACATTTAAGTTGAAGTGACACTTTAAAAATTTTCCTTATTTAAAAATTTTTGTGGCCGGGCGCGGTGGCTCATGCCTGTAATCTCAACACTTTGGAGGCCAAGGCGGGCCGATCACAAGGTCAGGAGATCGAAACCATCCTGGCTAACATGGTGAAACCCCGTCTCTGCTAAAAATACAAAAAATTAGCTGGGCGTGGTGGCGGGCGCCTGTAGTCCCAGCTACTCGGGAGGCTGAGGCAGGAGAATGGCGTGAACGTGGGAGGCAGAGCTTGCAGTGAGCCGAGATTGCACCACTGCACTCCAGCCTGGGCAAGAGAGCGAGACTCCGTCTCAAAAAAAAAAAAAAAAAAAAAAATTATGCAAACCTAGGAAAATGTCCCTGATATAACCTGTTGTTGTTGTTGTTTTAATATTGCCTCTTCCTTCTGCAAAATTTTATGTCACAATACTTGGTGCTTCTCTTCATCTCTGGATAATGACTTATGTCTTCAACAAGGTCCACATTCTTAGCAAAGCTTAGTTCTTGAGGGCTCTCAGCACTATGCTGCACTATTCACTCCTCCACATTGCTCTCCAATCACTCTGCCTTTTTAAAATGTTCACTGAAGATCAGGGAAAATAAAAAATGGTTTATCTGGGATGATTATGAGGTCAGCTGTATTTCTGTTGAAAGTGTGATGCTTAGGAAGAGCTGTGACTGATGTGGTAGGAAATAGAGGTCTTTGTCATTCTCTAAGCCACAGAAGTGATTTGAAGAAGAGGTATATTTCATATTTCAAATCTCATTCTCAAATTAAACCCAAACATGGCATTTCAACTTGTTAATTTTTCCTCTGGGCCAAAAGAAAGATTAAAAGTAAATGAAATTAATTAAAGAGCCAAATCGTGATCAAGTAAAATAAAAAGTAAGTGCATATTCAAATGTTAAAGTCATTACTTGGTTCATTCTAGTACCATTTTTATTAACAAATAATCTTATAAAGCTATCAAATTATTAACAACTCCCGAAATATTTCTGTTTTGCCTTCTGAAAAACGTACTAAATCTGTCCCTAAGAGTCTGTAGGCTGACCCCAAATTTTAAATGTTTCAGAGCCACTAAATTTGGCTGGGTGTTATTACTTTCATCTCTCATATAATGAGTTTACACATGATTTAATTATTTCCATGATTAATCTCAAACATTCTCTTAATCACACATTTACAGCACTGAAAAGAGATGACCATGAAAATATAATCTTGTTGAAGCATTCTGTTTTTTTTTTTAATCATGTACCCTGGTGAGTCCCACAAAATGTTAAGACCCGGAATGAATAGAGTCCATCAGGTCAGGTTCCAATGCCTCCAATTGCAGATGAAGTGACTGACATTCTAGAAGAGCTAGTGATTGTCATAAAATTGATCCTTCCTTGCCCTTTAAAATACCGTCTTCACTTGGACTCCAGGACACTACATATTGGCTTCCATGTCTTTGCTATCTTCATTTCCTTTGTATTCTTGTCTAGTTTTATATATTTAAAAACAATCCATAACCTGAAAAGCCTCAATAGACTTTTCCCATGGACTCCATAGTTTTGTATCTAACTGCCCACTTGATGTGTTTCCTTAATGGTACCTATTATATATTGATGTATCTTAAATTCAACACTGTAACTTAATTTCACAAAACAAACACGTGATATCCACCCCCTCCCATTCCTCCCTGAATTATCAGTCTATCTTCTCAGTTGGCCAAGGTTAAAAAACAAACAAAAACCTTGCAGTCTTTTTTTTTCTTGACTTCTCCTTTCTCTTACATTCTTACTTAATCTCTCAGAAAAGTTTGTTGCTCTTACCTACAAAATACATTTAAAATCTGACCACTTCTCACCCATTTCATTGCTGCCATGTCAGTGGCAGCTTCTGCCTTTTACCTCCAACAGCAGGGAGAACAATTCTGCTCAAATGTGGGTCAGAGCATGTCAATTTGCTAAATCCCCTTCTGTGTAGAAGCTTTTATATCACTAAAAGAGGAGCCTTCAAAATGTCCTGGACCTAAATTGTCTGACCTCCTTTCCTTTTGGACCTGGTCTCCCACGTCTGTACTCCTCTCATTCTTTCACAGTCATCTTGGTCTCCTTCTTGTTCTGCACAGTTAGGCATTTCCTTACCACATTATTTAAAAATGAACCCTATACCCATACCTGAGCAACCCCACCCTCTTTTGTTTCATTTTTTTCATAATACTCGTCTGCATCTAAATTATTATAAATTATAATGGTTATTACATTATCATAGGTTTTGTGTGTATGTATGTACCTATGTATGTACTTATTTTTCTGTGTTCTCCCACCAGAATTTAAGTTCAAGGAGGTGATATATGGTTATCTGTTTTGTTCATTATTTTATCTCCAGTCCCTAGGAAAGCATCTGACACAATAATTTTATGTTTCATATAAATAATTAACTTCCAAAAACCCTATTTATAAAACAGCTATTGCAATCCTGTCTTATGAAAAGATTAATTTTTACCCTTACTCTGAAAATACAGCAACAATCCTCTAATGTTCTATCTACAAATATGAGTAATATTTATCTTACTTTTATGGATCATAAGATTTTAATTAACTGGGTTTAGAGAATGCCATTATTATTGGATATTTTCTTGGTTTCCAGAAGGAATCTAGTGAGGAATTGTTTTTGGTATTCTAAATTATTTTTAAAATGTACAATAACAACCTCCCACCAGAGATAGTTGCTCAACATTGTCAATACAAGCCTTGTGAAAGATTTATATTTGATCTTCAAAAATTCAGAAATGTTCAAAGAATGATGAATTGCATTTAAATTTGTTATTTATTCATGAGTTTAATGTTAAAATAAACATTATAACTAAAATTACTAGCTCACATTTTAAAACTTAGTTTGATTTTATTCTTCATTTTCATTATGAAAATTACGGAAATTTAGAGATAATGTGACACAGATATTACCTAATAAAATTGATTTTAGAACAGCCAGTGATCATGAATATAATTTGAGCAATTTTTTCCAACACATAATATTTCCACCTAATAATGTTACTGTCATATAAAATGAACAAATATTTATGATAAATAATGTAGTGTTTTCAACATATTTAAAGAAGGAAAGCTCCCCAGAAGAGAGAATAGTAAATTACAAATAATATATTATTTATTTTATTGTCATAAATATCATATACATATTAGTTGACTTCCTGGGATCTGGTAGTATCCACCAAAGGAAAAAAGCTGAATAGAAGAAAACTATCTTCAGAACAGAATAAGGAGGAATACCAGCAATTAAAGTGAAAGTGAAGTATGTGACAAAGAGACACTGACACAAAGGGCATTGAGAAGTAACAACCCAAGATACAGGATGGTGATATTAAGGAGTAAAGGAAAAGGTGTTTCTCAAAAGGAGGTTATGACCCACACTTTAAATGCTGCTTTGCTGACAGGTCAGTTAACAAAAATGGTGAAACAGTTCACAACGGATTCTGAAGTAAGATGGTTGTTAGTGATCTTGTCCACAATCTGGAGTGGTGGTAGAAAAGGCAAATTGAAAGTAGTAGTGTAGAAGATTCTTAAGTGCCCACTTGGTGCTCTGCCTGACTGTGGCAGTGCTCGTATCTAAAGTGTAAGACAAAGTTCCCTCTTCTTTTTCCTCTCTTTCCTCAAGAAGGATTTTTTTCCCCCATGGCCACCAAGGTTGGTAATGTGCTGCATCTCACCTGAGGACAGCAAGTCTCAGAGGCTCACCCAAGGCCCTCCACATAGTACCTGGGTGTTACTGCTGGTTTTTCAGGACACAAGGGCTCTTCAGTTAGCAGGTAATGAATGCTGCCAGGACTGGATCCTTTCCTGCAAGTCAGCAGGTTCCTTTCTGGCCCAGGATGTGCCTAGAAATGCCATCTGGCAGCTAGGGCCTGGAACAGGGGCCTCATGACTCTGACCAGTGTCCTATCCTGTGGCTGATCAAGATCAAAGATGCAAGATAAAGTCCTCCCCCCTCTTTTCTCTCCTCTGCTCAAGCAGAAGGAAAGGGTTAGGGTTAGCCTGGGTCTAGGGGAGGGGTAATGCCAGCATTCCCTTAGCTGCCCCAGCTGGTGTCTTTGTATGTCACATTCCCCACAAGTCAACTGTATCAGCTTAGTTCAGTGCTAGGACTTGCCTGTGAGTTGCAGTCCCTATGGCCTAGAAACTTATGCCTTATGCCTTTCAAGTTTACTCAGAGACCGGCATTTTGGACCTCAGTGTGAGGTTTGTGGGCACTCAAGTCAGGACTGCTGGGATTAGTGGTTCACCTCTGGCTAGGGTTGTTTAAATGCTCCATTTGTGGGCGGGTGTCAGATGAGTTCGGTCTGGTTTTTCTTTCTGCTCTAACAGAACAGCACTGAGTTCAGTGTCTCTTTCAGTGATATGAAGTTAAAACAGGATACTATGAGTGCTCACCTGATTTTGGTTATTGTGACGTGTTTTTCCTTTGTAGATAGTTGTTAACTTTGTGTCCCTGAAGGGGGGGATGATTGATGGAGCCTTCTATTCTGCCATCTTGCTCTACCTCTCAACCCCTGGTTCAGACACAAGAGTTTATCATTTGTAGCGGTGTCAATTTGAGCAAATTACTCATCTTTCCTATGCTTCACTTATCTGTAACGGGAATAATAATGCTACTATCTGATAGGTTATTATGAGGATTAAAACAGCTATCCATGTAAAGGTATTGAAACACTGCTTGGCATAGTAAACTAAAAGTATTACTAAAAGTATTATTACAAAACATTGACTATTATTGTCATTACAATAATTAAAAGTATCTCTTCTCTGTCTATCAAGTGTTATTTTCTTCATTTATTTTCCAAGACATTTTCATTAGCCTGAAATTATTTGTGTATCTGTTTTTGGAAACTCATCATAAATAAGGAAAAAAAAATCATTCTCAATGTTTCTCCATAGATAATACATTTTATTCTCTTTTGCTTGTTTTATTGTATAGTCAAGTCCCAATATCACTTTGTTTATAGTGTGTAATCTGGAGGGTTGGTGTTACCAACATAAATTAGCAAATTGGGTTTGGAACCAATGAAGTAAGGATATTAGAGTGTGCTTGATACTACTGTATATGGACAATGAAGCCACTATGGTAGGGCTCAGATATTAGTATTTAGCTTTCTCTTTAGCTATAAGGCTGTAAGAAATGAAGCTGTTAGTATTTAGCTTCATTTCTTTGCCTGCTGGAAAATGAATTGAATAACTCTGCCTCACTGTTTTGTTTTGTTTTGGTTTCAATTTTTTATATCCAAGTGGAAGAATCCCAGAGGCTGGAAGAGTAAGCTGCTTTATAATACGTTTGAGGATTAGTGATTATTAAAGGGAGATTCCACATAGTATATTTCTAGTTGTACACCATGCACTGGCCCCTGGTAATTTCTCTTCCAGTTAATTGTTGCTACAAGTGTTGTGCCAGAACATTTTTTTTTTGAGATGATTTTGCTCTTGTTGCCCAGGCAGTAGTGTAATGGTGCATCTCCACTCACCACAACCCCTGCCTCCTGGGTTCAAGCAATTCTTCTGCCTCAGCCTCCCAAGTAGCTGGGATTTCAGGCATGTGCCACCATGCCCGGCTAATTTTGTATTTTTAGTAGAGACAGTGTTTCTCCATGTTTGTCAGGCTGGTCTCGAACTCCAGACCTCAGGTGATCTGCCCGCCTCGGCCTCCCAAAGTGCTGGGATTATAGGCATGAGCCACCACGCCCAGCTCAGAACATCTTTTATTTATAGGCCACAATTTCATATTGGTGCCTCATGTGGGGGATTTATTAGCAATGAAGCACAGTGCTTCAAGATGCATTTGACAGTTTTTGGTATCTTTACTGCAATTTGATCCAACTTACATTAGATTTAACAAAAATTCCTCAGTGATTTTCAGTTCCCAATATGATGTAAGATTATCTATATTTTATATTATTTTATTGAAGACCTGAGGGCATGGGTGGAGTTTAAGGGAAGGAGAATTTTATGTGTCGAAGTGGTCAGTCCATTGTCTTGTCTGTTAATGGCTTGAGAAGAAGGAGAATCAAAAAACAGCATAGATTTGGCATACAATTCCAGCTTGGATAGTTACTTAACCTCAATATTGCTAAAAAAAAAAAATGAGTTTAATGACAGTGACTATTTCATAGAAAAATATGTGATATTTAAATGAGTTATACGTAAAAATGAATAGCAATGATTGGCACATAATTAGCACAATACAAGTGTTTGATGTAATTATTATGAAATTTAATGACTACTTAGCCTTTTATCATTTCAATGTATTTATTTAACCATTCTATGAATACATTCACTTTTTAATATTGCCTTTATTAAAAAATACTGTCATATAAATCTAGATCTTTGATTATATATTTGTATTTTAGAATAAATTTTCAGACATAGAATAACTGGGTCAATGTTCAAAATAATGAACATAAGCATACTAAGAAATTCCCTCTGAGAATTGATGAGCAAGTTTGTAATTCCATTATTGCTGTATAAAAGAGGCCATTGTACATCACTCTCACCAGCAGTAGTTGATATCATTCCAAAAATTAAAAAATATTTGCTAAGTTGAACATCAAATTTCACTTATTATGTATAACGTGTTAATATTTTAAATTTACATTTTATTACTAATAAAATGAAATTTTCTTTACTTGTACTTTCATACCATAGAATGTACCATGTATACTTTTGTAATTATATATCATGTTCTTGATATAACTTATATGTGGAAACATCCTAAATATATAATTTTGAATCTCCTGCTTTCTCTCCTTAGTATGTCATGAATTATATCCTGAATATAATAAATCATATATTGC
Source organism: Pan troglodytes (assembly GCF_028858775.2). Lineage (NCBI taxonomy): Eukaryota > Metazoa > Chordata > Mammalia > Primates > Hominidae > Pan > Pan troglodytes. The sequence continues at coordinate 77,401,797 of NC_072403.2, read as the reverse complement.
ATTTTATACTATTTTGATTATTTCAAATCTGTATGAATTTCTTTTGCAATTTTTATTACAGATGGTTAATACTGAATGATATTAATTCAGTTAATACTGAATGATATAATTCAGCATTCAGCAGGGTACTTCTACACCATAATGGTGCCCCTTTTACTGTTGCATGTCTGCAATTGATGAGAGCATATTTTATGTTGACTCAAATATGCTGCCTATCTTCCAAGTAATTCTTATTCTACCCCTGTAATGAAAAAAAAAATTCTATTTTTTATGTACATTATATTTATTTTTAAAATATATGTTTATAATTACATTAATAGGCTATTGAAAACACAATTTAAAGGGAAATATTTTATAGTATTAACCAAAAATACATGTTAACTATGAAACAAATCTAACATGAGATAGTCAATGCATATCTGTATTTTGAAAAATTTAAACGTGTAAATGTATTGAGGGAAATAGTATATTCATGCACAAGGAGACTTCATCATCTCCTTGAGATAATTCATCATCTCAATTAATTTTAAACTTCATCTATAATTTTAATTAATATTCCAAAAGAATTTTCCAAGAAATGTGCTAAAATGATTACAAAATTTGAATGGAAGGCCAAAGAATAACTATGATGCTCCTGAAGAAAAAGTGAAGTGAAATGCCCTGGCAGATATCAAGACTGCTTATGAAGGTGGAACTAGAGTAAGGGTTACCCTACACCATTTAAAGAAAAAGCTTCAGGGGGCTAAACTTTACAAATTTTATTTAAGGTTATAATAGAGAAGATTATGGCTTCACTATGGGAAATATTTCCTTAAAAACATACAGAGATACAACACACAGATTCAAAAATTAAACCTAAAAGAAAATATTTATGTATTTAACTACATTAATATTAAGAACTTCTAATAATTAAAAATCCATAAAGTTTACATCAAGCCACAACATTTCCATATATGTAAACAAAAGATTCATTTTTAGGTGTTACATATTTAGTCATGTAAATTACTAAATTAAGGTTTATAACTTATTAACGGCTGTTGAAACTCCTAAAACAAAATTTTTACATTACAATATGTATTGTAAATTTCTTGCCTATGATTAAAAAGGAAAATAGTGTAGAAGGATATATAGTAAAAGAAAAGTCTCACAACCCTACGATTTATTCATCATATTATCTCTGTTCTTCCTAATTAACTTTTATAAAATCAGCTTTGATAGACAAAAAGAACAGGGCAATTTAAAAAGTGGAGATGATTCAGCAGGCAACTTTATTTAGGAAAACATGCTCCAAAGAATATAGGATCAGAAAATTAATCTGCTTAGGTCTAGCAGACATTTTACCACATTGCCTCTTATCCAAAGTGGGACAATCTCATTCATTCAGTGATTTTTTAGACATTAAAGATAATAATAAAATATATTTATTTATGTATATCCATACATCAGAGCCACTAAATGCAAGGTTACCCCTGTATTTTATTTAGTAGCCAACAACAGATGGAGAGCAATTTGTTTCAGCACAGGAAATGAAAAGTTAATAATAATAAAACAGAATTTTGGCTATGTGTAGTGGCTTATGCCTTCAGTAATCTCATCACTTTAGGAGGCCAAGGTAGGATCCCTTGAAACCGTAAGTTTGAAACCAGCCTAAGCAACGTAGCAAGAACCCACCTCTACAAAATACAAAAATAAAAATTAGCTGGGTGAGGTGGCATACACCTCTAGTCTTAGATACTTTTGAGGATGAGGCTGTGGGATCACTTAGCCCAGGAGTTTGAGGCTGCAGTGGGCTATGATTGTGCCACTACACTCTAGCTTATGGGACAGAGTGAGACTCTCTTTCTAAAACTTAAAATGGAATTCTTCTGTTTGACTTATTAAGAAGTCTTTGTTCTGTAGTCTTCAGTTTGGTTACATGCACTTGAGTTTGGTGGATAAATACAGCTGAAAAACACCTAACATTTCTGCCATCATTTCTAGAGAGAAAATTTGTCATCATAAAGCCATAAAGTGCTGTAATACCTGCCGAGATGACCAGTTAAATCCAGGAAGAGACTTTGGCAAAGATGAAAATGCTTTAAAAGACTGGTCCCTCACCATGAACTATAAACACTTGCCCATCAAAGCCAAAATTTTATGAGTAATAAAAGGATTCTTAGCCTCTGCTCGCTGTTTAAATTTCTTATGGAAGGACAACCTCATAAGAAGAAATGAAATCCAACCAAGTTTAACATAAATGCTTTAGACATTGTTTTCACCTCTAAAACACATAGATATTATTGAAGTTAATCTTGTTTTATAAAGCAAGATAGCCTCCCCAACAATTATGAAAAGCAAAAACAATTAAATTACCTACTCAGCCTCTTTGCAATCTGGGTCTATTGATTTTTTAGCTTTCCTCAATATATGAGTAATTTAATGGCACCATTTTAATATGCTCTAAAATCATAAAGAAAACAAGTGTATATGGAAGCCACAGTCTTGAACCAGAAAACACATTTCAAAATTTTACTTGTTTTGCACGTTTACTAAATCTATTTAAAATTGACTATATTAATTCTCTTCATGATCATGGAGAACACATCTAGAGACAGATTAGTTTGTAATTCAAGTATTTTAATGTACCCTTTACAGTCATTATCCATATACAAAAATAATATTTTCCTTCCCTGTTGAAAGAATAACTAACCACAATATTCAACATTACCTTTGTAATCAAATATACATTTATACAGCTAAAGGCTTTTCAGCTGACCAAGATAGTTAGTCAAAGGAGCGCTTTGGTACTGAATTGCACATATAATTACATTAGCCATTCAATTTTTATTCATTATAAATGTCTGCAATAACACCCTTAGACACAGAGACACCAAACAAGAAAAACAATCTCTAGCTTCATTTATTATTTGCCTTCCTGGAGTAAATTTCATTTGGGCAGAAAATATAGAGTAATAGTTCATATGCACTTGAGGTTGGAATGCAGAGAAAATCTCCCTGCTTTTTATTAATAATAGCTTCTAGGTTTGAGGGTTATTGAAGGCATACTATTTCTTCCATCTTCAGACAGAGGTGAGAGATCCATTAACCTGTACATGCCTCAGTTAATGTAACACACATCATCTGGATACCAGAATATTTAAATATTTCTGAGGTAGCAGCAAAATACCAAAGCATTTATAAACTTAGGATACCTACTCTCAAAACCTCACTTCTTAAAAATATAATTGTGCACTGATTGGTAAAATGAGTTAGATTTGATGTAATATAAAACAGATGCCTTTCATTAAACATGGAAAATCTGTAATATATTTTCAAGCACAAGAGGATGAATGCATTTATTTAATACTGTGTATTAAAAATAGGTTTCAATGGCCGTGAAAGGAAGAGAGAAAGGAAGTAACAAAGGAAGCATTATTTCCGAAGCCACAAAGTGAAGGACATAGGATAAATATTCATTTTCCATAAAGTATTTTTGTGGAGAGTAAGACTAAAGAAAATAATAAGATAATTCACAGACCATCAGAAAAATCTTAAGAGCAAGGTTATATGAGGAAAAGAAAGAAAAAAATAGAAATAAAATTGCTAGGGAACATAATGAAAGGGAGGTTATGGATTGTTAATCTTCTGGCAACTTAGTAAGAAGGACAGTGCACCCTACCAAGAAAGAAGCAAGTAAAACTTCCAATGTATAGAAAAATGTTGGCAGTCTTTGGCTGAGTTAATGAAGAAGGAGGCTGCCAGGACACAAATTTCACGTTAAATTCATTACACCTTAGAAACCTGGAAGGAAGGTGTTCCCAAGAAAGCTGGGATTAAAGTTAGACTTTGAAATAGGGGGCTAAAGGCAAGACACATAGGAACCTAAAAGAGAAATTGACAACTGAAAGGAATTGAAAAGTCAATGGATGGGATTTATTTATTCAACAGATATAATTAAATAAACACTCTCAGGGATAAAGTAAACCCTAGAGAATGTCACTTATAGTGGGGCAATTAGAAGGCTAGACAGAGAGATAAAATATCTTAAGTAAATTTCTCAGGAAAATATTATGAAAGAATAGAAGCGGGCTCCCTGAAGATAATGGTAGGTTTGGGAGGAGAGGGTAACCTAATTATGCGGCCTTGCTGGAGTTGGGCCTAGGGTGAATGTAAAAGTGAGTTAGCTAGGTGACTGTGAGGACGGAGGGAAGTATATTTCAATGGGCATAGCAAAAGCCAGAGGTTTATAATGTGTGGTCCTGTATCAGCAGCATCAGAATCACCTGGGAACATGGCAATAAAAATTCTCAATTTATGATACCTAATGTAGACCCACTGAATCAGAAGTTTTGGAAGCTAGGTCCCGGGATCTGTTCTAAAAAGCTGTCCCTGTGATTCTGACATTGGCTAACATTTGACTCCCAGTGACACAAGCAAACAGCTAAAAACACTGAAGAACATCTGCCTGTCACACACATTACATTTTAACAAATTACCTGCCTTTTAATTTTATGCATGGTTTAATTACATGTATTTTTAAATTGAATAATTTAACATTTTGAATACAAAATTCTCACAAAGCAAAATCCCACATACATGTGACATAGATCAAGAAATAAAATGTTGCCAGCGTTCTCAGATCTTTACTCCTCCCCCTTCTCAGTAAATATGCCCCAACGATAAAAACCAATCTGAATTTTTAAATTTTAGTTTTGTTTTCCCTCATTTAATTTTTATGTGGGTGAGGATTATGCAGTATATTCTCTATTCTCTTTATCCTTTTTCTATTTATAGGATGTTTGTGTGATCATGTTGTGTTTAGTTTTAGCAATTATTTCTATCGTCATGTGCTTTTTGACTGAATGAACATATCAAAATTATATATCTGTTATAATGATGATGGACAGAATTTAGGTAATTTTAAGTTTGGAGTTATTATGAATGATGCTACCATAAGCTTTCTTGCACTTGTCTGTTGTTCCTTTGTAGGATGTACAAATAAACATACATATATACATATGTGTGTATATATGTATATATATATGTCTCTCTATATAGAGAGAGGCTTTTTGGTCCTGATTTATGTATTTGTTAAATGTTATTAAATGATAACACATTGTTTCCAAAGTGATTGTTCCAACTTACCCTCCTGTTAGATGTGTAGGATATTTCCTGTTGCTTCATATGAACACATTACTCTGTGGGTCACAGATGTTTATTTCAGCCACTCTGGCAATTAGGTAGCAGCAGTTTTTTGTTTAATTTTATGTTTATTAATGATATAAAAGCTTTGCATGTTTATTGGGCATTTGCATTTTTTCTATGTGAAGTGTATTTTTCTTATTAAATTTCTTTTCCTATTGAGTATAAATGTAACTTATTATATTCACAGATTTTCTAAAATTTTCAGTATTAAAGTGGATCCAATTTGGTTCTGTTTATTGCTACATGTCAATACTAATAAAATGTAATTGCTCATATTTCTTTTAAGATTCTTCCAACTTTAGTCAGTCATGGGACTAGAATTAAATATGGTACATTATAAGGTATTTGTATCAAGTTACAATAACTTCTTGAGATTAGATTGGAAGCTTTATTTATTTTCCATGCTCTAAAAATGTGCTACTCAGTATAGAACCACAAGCCATGTGGCTATTGAGCACTTGAAATTTAGTTATTTCAAAGTTAAATATGCTATAAGCATAAAATACAGACATACATTGTTTTCTTGTGCCTTACTGTAATGTGCTTCACAGATACTTCAGTTTCTACAAATTGAAAGTTTGTGGCAATCCTGAGTCAAGAAGATCTATCAGCACCAGTTTTTCTAACACCATGTGCTCACTTTGTGTCTCTGTCACCTTTTGGTAATTCTCACAATATTTCAAACTTTTTTATTGTTATATCTACATGGGGCTCTGTGATCATTGATCTTTGATGTTACTATTGTAATTGCTTTGGAACACCACCAACTGCATCGATATAATACGGAAAACTTAGTAGATAAATGTCGTGTGGTTCTGACTGCTTCCAACTGACCGTTCTGCTTTCTCTCCCCCCTCTTCTCATGTCTCCACAGTCCCTGAAACACAACAATATTGAAATTAGACCAATGAATAGCCCTACAATGACCTCTAAGTGTTTCAGTGAAGGGAAAAGTCACACATCTCTCAATTTAAATGAGACAATGTATGTTTGTAGAAAGAAGCTTAATGAGGAAATCATGTGGAAAGCTCAGATAGCCCAGAAGCTAGGCCTTGTGCTCCTAACAGTTAGCTAAGTTGTGAATGCAAAGGAACAATTCTTGAAGGCAATTAAGAGTGCTACTATAGTAAATACATGAAAGTTAAGAAACCTAAAGAGCCTTATTGTTGATATGAAGAAAATGTTAGTGGTTTGAATAGAAGACCAAACCAGCCACAACATTTCCTCAAGCCAAAACCTAATCCAGAGCAAGACTCTAGCTCTCTTCAATCTATAAAGGCTGAGAGAGGTGAGGAAGGTATAGAAGAAAAGTTTGAAGCTAGCAGAGATAGACTCATGAAATTTATGGAAAAAAGCTACTTCCATAACATAATAGTGCAATGTGAAGCAGGAATTCCTGATCTAGCTAAGATTATTGATGAAGGTTGTTATACTAAACAACATATTTTCAATGTGAAAAAAAACAGCCTAGTATCAGAAGATAGTGCCACCTAGGACTTTCACAGCTAGAGAGGAAAAGTCAGTGCTGACTTTAAACCTTCAAAGAACAGAGTGCTTCTCTTGCTAGGGGTTAATGCAGCCGGTGAATTTTAGTTGGAGCCAATGCTTATCTTCCATTCCAAAAATCCTAGGTTCCTTAAGAAAGATGCTAAATTTACTCTGCCTGCCCTCTAGAAATGGATGAACAAAGTCTGAATGACCACACACCTGTTTACAGCATAGTTTAGTGAATATTTTAAGCCCACCATTGTGACCTGCTGCTCAGGAAAAAAAAAAATATTCCTTTCAAGATGTTACTGCTCAGTGACAATGCAACGGATCACCCAAGAGATCTGATGGAGTTATACAAGGAGATAAATATTGTTTTCATGACTGCTAACATGGCATCCCTTTTGTAGCCCACCAATAAAAGAATATTTTTACTTTCAAGTCTTTTTATTTAAGAAATGCTTTTTGTAAGGCTATAGCTTCCATAGACAGTGATTCCTCTGATGGATCTAAGCAAAGTCAATTGAAAGCTTTCTGGAAAGAATTCACCATTCTAGATGCCATTAAGAATATTTGTGATTCATTAGAGGAGATCAAAATGTCAACAATAACAGGAATTTGGAGGTAGTAATTCCAACCTTCATGGGTGACTTTGAGTGGTTTAAAACATCAGTAGAAGAAGCAACTGCAAATGTAGTGGAAATAGCAAGAACACTAGAATGAAAAGTGGAGCCTAAAGAGGTGAATGAATTGCTGCCATTTCGTGATACAACTTTAATGGATGAAGGTTGTTTCTTACGAATGAGCAAAGAAAGTGGTTTCTTCAAATATAATCTACTCCTGGTGAGGCTGCTGTGAACATTGTTGAAGTTACAACAAAAGATTTAGAATATTACATTAATTTGGTTGGTAAAACCAAGTGCAGGGTTTGCGAGGACCAACTTTAATTCTGAAAAAAGTTCTATTGTGGGCAAAATGCTCTCAAATGGCATTGCATGCTACAGAGAAATATTTCATGAAATGAAAGCTTGTTGTCTTATTTTAAGAAATTATCACAGCTTCTCCAATCTTTAGCAACCACCACCCTGATCCATCAGTGACCATGAACATTGAGGAAAGAACTTCCATCAGCAAAAATATTAGGATTTGCTGAAAGCATGGATGATTGTTAGCATTTTCTGGCAATAGAGTATTTGCAAATTAAGGCATGTACATTGTTTTCCTCAGATATGAAGTTATTGCACACTTAATAGATTATAATATAGTGTAAACATAACTTTCATATGCATTGGGAAGCCAAAACATTTGTGTGACTTGCTTCAGATTGATATTGACTTTATTGTAGTGATCTGGAAACCTACCTGCAATAGCTCCAGGATATGCCTGTACGCACTTTACCACTTTGGTTTTCAAAAACTTAGTATAAACAAAATTTAAAATATAATGTTAATAATGTTTTATATTGATAATGTGTTATGATAATTTTATTTTGGATATATTGAGGTACATTAAATATTATTAAAATGAATATTACTTGCTTTATTTTTTAAAATGTGATGACTAGAAAATTTAAAATCGCATGTGAAATATTCTGTTTCTCTTGAATGGAGCTGTTCTAGAACATAATGAACAAAATCGTACAGATTACACAGGTTTTAAAGAATCAAAATTTAGGCTCAATGTGTTTTTGGAGGTTAATTCTCTGATTTTTTTTGATAAATTATATTTTGTTATTGGTATTTTCAACCACTATAAATTTACTTGTGTGAATTTTTGTACATGTTTAGATTGCAATTTTACTAGAACAGAATTGTTCATCATTCTCTTATATTTTCAGTCTTTTAAAACACATATAATCAAATTATAAAATTTCTATTTTAATATTCTTAATGAGGTGTAGATATGTTCTCTCACTTTTTAAATAAGAACTACTAAAGGACTGATTGCTTTATTTGTTTTTTAAAGCCTCATGTTTGGGTTTATACATCCGTAAGTTATACATTTATATTTTATTCACCTTCCAATAGCTCTGCTCCTGAAAAAAAATGACTGCCTTATTTTTCAACTTTTCTTTTGAATATTAACTCTTCATATGTCTGCCTTATTTTCTCTTTTTTCTCATTCTCCCAGAGAAATGACTAAATCTGCATGGTATTAGGGGTTGAGGTGATTTCAGCCAGAGATTAGGCAAGCCCCTGATCAAAGCTTTAAAGCTTTGATGAAACATGAAAATAAAATTAGATGTAGAGAGGCTTCACTGTCCAACCACAGTTGGAGGTTCGCTAATTGTGGCTTGAGACCATACTTTTAGTATTCACGACAGATTTTTTCTCTTTATTTCTTCTAAAAAAATGGGATACATGTGCAGAACGTGAAGGTTTGTTACACAGGTATACGTTTGTCATGATGGTTTGCTGCACCTATTGACCCATCCTCTACGTTCCCTCCCCTCACCTACCAACCCCCAACAGGTCCTGTTGTGTACTGTTCCCCTCTCTGTTTCCATGCGTTCTCAATGTTCAACTCCCACTTATAAGTGAAAGCATGTGGTGTTTGGTTTCCTGTTCCTGTGTTAGTTTGCTAAGGATGATGGCTTTCAGCTTCATCTATGTCCCTGCAAAGGACAAAGGACATGATCTCATTCCTTTTTATGGCTGCATAGTATTTCATGGTGTTTATGTACCACATTTTCTTTATCCAGCCTATCATTGATGGGCATTTGGTTTGGTTCCATGTCTTTGCTATTGTAAATAGTGCTGAAATAAACATATGTGTGCATGTGTCCTTATAGCAGAATAATAGGAATGCTTTTACAGTGTTATTGGAAATGTAAATTAGTTCAACCATGATGGAAGACAGTATGGCGATTCCTCAAGGATCTAGAACCAGAAATACCATTTGACAGGTCTTCTCTGTATTACTTTTTGTTTACATCATTTTGATTGTGTTGCTCAAAATTACTTTTCTAACTGGAAATGTAGTTTTTCTACTAGGAATACTTGAATTTATTAAATAGGAACTTAGGCTGGTATGTACAACGTAGTCCCATGTAGCCTAACCTAAAATTGCACAACAGGATATGTAACATATGCATATTTTTCCAACAATTATACCTCACAGTCTGTTTTGAATTCTACCACACCCTTCTCATATCATAATTCAGTGCTCTGGGAGCCCTTTTTATTTCAGTCTCCTGCTTCTTCAAAGTAAGAGATGTGAATGGATTTATTTTAGGGGCCATATCTATTTGCTCCCCATGTGCTTTTTGTTGTTGGTATTCTATGCATGATTTACATGTTTTTAGGTACTTTCTTAAATCCAGTATTGCATTTTGGGCTTCTGGCAGCCATTCCTCGAAGTTTCTGATGAATAATGTAGAGATGGAATGTTTCTAGACTATCCCCCTTGTGCCTCAGTCACCTTGCTTCTAATAGGCATAACGACAATATCTACTTTATAAAAGTTGCTGCATTATTACATATAAAGGGCTTAGAGCACTGTGTGGTTTATTAAAGACATAGATGAAAAGCAATATAACAATCATTCTTATGCATTTATGTATAATCTTTCCTCTCATACTACAAGAGCAGAGTTGAATAATCCAAGAGACCTGATGGCCCACAAAGCCCAAAATAATTACTATCTGCTTCTTTAGAGAAAAAAAATTGCAGATCCATACAATGGAGGAATATATTGGGTTTTAATCTCCTTGCAATAGGTTGTGTGCTCAATCCTGGTAATTTAAGTGGAAGAGCTGAGTGGTGAGAGTCACACATTAGAAACTTAGCAAAGTCAGTACTTTTAACTGCTAAACTTTCATATCCTGCATGGCCAAAACTGAATTAATAACAAGATAATAACTTTACTTAAATGGTATTTGTTAAGGTATGTTTACAATGAATAACTTAAAATATTTTTTTGTTTATCTGAAATGCTAAACTAGCAACTTTTTACATAATTACTTTTACCATGGATGAATAACTGAGTATTTTCATTAAATGTTCTTTCTTATTTTGGAGCAATTCTTTGTCTTGGCAAACTCTTAAAAATGTAATCAAACATGGGTAAACAAGTTAGCTGTCTTTCTTCAATTTTCTTGTATTTACTTCTTCTGTCACTTTTCAAGTTCTTGAACAGAGCTCCTAGCAACCATTTCTTTCTCTCCCCATAGAAATGAAAGGCAAATTATCATGCTACTTGGTGATGCCTTTGTGTTGCCTATCCTAAGAGTATAATAGCTTCATTCTTACAGGAAAGTAGACTAAAACGAACTTGAGTGAATAAAATACTCAACTAACTGCAGTGCGTTATTTTACACAGAATTGCTTCGGAAATTTTTGACACTTCATCAGAGGATTGACCAAAAGAATTTACTGAAATTGTAATAAAACATAATGGTCTAAAATAATCTTTTATTCATTGTGATTTTTTTATGGATATATGCACATTGTTAGGATAGCAGAGCTAGTTTGTTTTATAGAAGCCCCATTATGATTTCTACTAAAATAAAAATTACTTAATTTTAATAGGATTGCTGCTTAAATATTTTACTTCAAATTATTTGGGTTATGTCTGTATGTTTGTACATGTGTGTGTATGAGAGAGAGAGACAGAGAGAGACTTTTTTGAGATAAAAATGATAATAACTTACACCTGGAGAATTGTTTCTTTATCATGGACATCTTTTAATAAATGGCTCCTTATTTATGCCACACTTACTATTACTATGAAAAATGTACTGTACTCTTATAGCAAACCCACACTATGTATTTTTTGTATTTAGATAAACTTTTAAGCATTCTACTCCAGGAATATAACCCTGTCTCACTTTTCAAATTTGTTCCTTCTAGGATTCCAAATTCTGTTGGTTTTTCATTCCCTCAAACAACAAAGTCTATTGAGCCTTTACCATACTTTCATTATTTCCTCCTTGTGATGCCTTTCTCTTCTTGTGCAATTAAATTATATGGTCTGTCATTACTACCACTTTTTCACATTCTCAATTTCTTGTTCCTCTCTCCTTGCGTTGTAACCCCCTGCAAAATTACAAACCTGTTAAATTTATCTCTACTTATTAATTTGTTTGCAGTAAAATATACATGGAACCATGCTACCTGGTCTCATATATTCACTAATTTCAAGGAGTTCGTAGACACTGCCCATAAATTTTGATAGGTTTTTCTAATGTGTACATTTTTTTCTCTCAATATGCTAGGCAACCATTTATTACGTCTCTTCCTTACTCAAATTTCCACCCCTTTCATTAGACTTCATTTTTGTCTTTGCTTCATATTTTAGTAAACAGCAGAAACAACCAGAAAAAGAGATCTCCAGGCTCTGCCTGGATGCCACCAGTTAACTTGATTATTTGCCCATCTATTTTTGTCTTTTCTCCTGTTATATTGATGTCTCTTACCTGATAATCCCTTTACCGGTGGGTGGGATTCCATGTGTCACTCTACCTTACTTATAGACATTAATCTAGAATCTGTCCCCTTTATTGCATTCATTATCAATTTTCTTTCTCTAGTTAATCATCCCATCTGTTCACAAATATGACCTGACAACCTCTAAGACCTCCTTAGTTGCTACTTCATACCACTGTACTTCATACAACTCAGAAGAGATATTTGGATCAATGCTTCACAAATTTTTATTTACATATGAATCATGTGGGACTCTTGGTTAAATCGGATTCTCCTTCAGTTGGTCTGGAGTGCATTTCTAATGAGATACCAGGTGAAATCTTGATTCTACTGGTTCAGGGACCATCCTTTGAATTGCCAGGAATTATATACTACCTCTTTCCATTTTTATTCTTCTCATTTCCTCTTGAACCTATGCAACTAATGTTTATCCCCACTATACCACAGAAACAGTTCTACTAATGTTTATTAAATCGCCATTGCTAAATTTAATCTTTAATTAATTCAGTCTAATTCTTCGTCTTTTATAAACCATTTGCAGTATTTGACAAATTTTGTATTTTTAAAACATCACACTCTTGTTTCTCCTACATTCCCCCTTCCTTGGTTGTTCTTTCTTAATAACTTTTCAGGTACCTTCACATCTTTATATTTTCTATACATTGAAGTGCACATTCTATACATTGATAGCACAACTCTGCTATAGTAACATTAAATATCAGTGTTGTCATCTCTCTCTCCATTTTTTCCCTAAAGGATCATACCTGTTCTCTTGGCTTTAAATACTATCCTCATACAGGCAAATCTCAAATATTTATCTTCACTTATGACCTCACCCCAGAAACTGCAGATCGCTCTAATTAACTGCCTATAAACCAACCTCACTTGGATGTGTAATAAATATCTTGAAATTAACATATCTAAAAGTGATTCTGATTTCTTCCCTTAAATTCTTTTTCCCTATCTTAGAAAAGATTAATCCTTTCTTTCTGGTTACTTACATAAAAAAAAAAGATTAAATCTTCCTTTTCCTTTTCCTTCACTTTAAATCCATCAACAAATGTAGATGACTGTACTTTCAAAATATATTTAGAGCATGATTTTTTTCTCACTGTCTTCTTCACTAGCATCCTAATCCAGTCTCTATAATTCCATTACTGCAATACTGCAGTAGTCTAAAATCTTGTCTCTCTGCTTTCCTTCTTGGACATCTACAGGCTACTTGTGAAGAAATATTTTGAAAATGTGAAATCATGCCACTATTTAGAACAAAATGCTCCGTAATCTTTCCATAGAATCTAAAAGCAGTAAATACCAGAATTCCTGAAATAGTTTATTACATCCTCCTCTGAGCTCATCTCCATACCCATACAATTGTTGACTCAGTCTCTTAGCTTTCATTCTGTTTCTTGAATACCTAAGCATGCTCTCAACTCAAAGTCTTTGCATTTGTTGTTTTCTCTGTTGATATGCTCTTTATTTATTCATTTACTTGTTTTTTCACCAAATATTTATTGAGAATCTATTGTGGGGTAGCAGCATTCTATTTGCTTGTAATAAATCAGCCAATAAAACAAACAGAATTACCTGCCCAAGTAGAGCTTATATTTAAATGAAGGAAACATATTATATACACAAATCCTTATATAATATATTATTTTAGAACATTATCTGAACTGAAAAGTGTAAATACAACAAGATGAGGGAAGTTGGTGTTCACATTATTCCTTTTTTTTTTTTTAAGACAAAGTCTCCCTCTGTCGCCCAGACTGGAGTGCAGTGGCGCAATCTCCGCTCACTGCAAGCTCTGCCTCCTGGGTTCGAGCAATTCTCCTGCCTCAGCCTTCCGAGTAGCTGGGGTTACAGGTGCCTGCCACCATGTCTGGCTAATTTTTGTATTTTAGTAGAGACGGGTTTCACCATCTTGGCCAGGCTGGTCTCGAACTCCTGACCTCATGATCGGTGCGCCTCAGCCTCCCAAAGTGCTGGGATTATAGGTGTGAGCCACAGCACCTGGCCCACTTTGCTCTTAAACAACCTATCCACAGGACTCATTCCATTATTTCTATAAATCTTAGATATTCCTTGCATCTTTGAGGCTGCACAATGTGCCCCCTCTCTTAAGAACTCTTCTTAGAAATCCTTTTACTGATTTATTTTTCTTAACATCATTTATTACTAGTAAACATACTGTATAATTAATTGATTATATGTATTTTAAATGTGTTCTATTTCCTTGTAAATTCATGACTTCATGAGGTTAAAATCTATTTTGTACATTGCTATAATCCAAGTATATAGAATATTTCTTGACATATAATCAGTGTCAATAGACACATTATTCTAAATTAATTAAAGTATTACTTTAATTGCTTCATAGCTGTGATGAAGAATATTTTACATAAGAAAAAGTCTGATATCTTAATTTGGGGGTCTAAGCATATATGATCATTTTCTTTTCATCAAACATTCCATAAAAATAAACAAATACGGTGTTTCTGAAGCATAACATGGAGACCATTATCAGACTTTTTATTCAGGAATTCTGGGGAAATTGAGAAGTGATTGGATCAGGTAAATTAAAAAGCCAAGGCACAGAAAATCACATCTTAAAATGTGCACAACAAAATGCTTTCACCTCAGAAAAAGCAGTTGTCCCCATTTTGAAATCTTGGGGTCAAGCTTATGAGAATGGATCACTGCAAGAGCTCTTAGATATGGCACTAAAAGCACAACTCATAAAAGAAAAACTAAATAGATAAATCAGTGTTCATAAAAATAAACTATTTTTTTCCAGAAATACCATGTTAAGAAGATTAAAAGACAAATGATAGGCTTGCAAACCACATATATGACAAAGGACTCATATATAGATGACAGAAAGGCATCTCAAAACTCAATACCATGAAAATCCAAAAATCTCGATAAATAATAGACAAAAAATACAAGGAGAAAATTCACTGAAGAAGCTATAAGGATAGCAAATAAGTACATGAAAAGATGTTCAATGTCACTGACCATGAGATAAATGCAAATTAAGGCCACAATAATATGTTGCTACATACCTATTAAAATAGCTAAAATAAAAAAATGATAACACAAAATGCTGGTGCATATGAGGGGTAACTAAATCTCTTATACATTGCTGTGGAAAATGTAAACTAGTACAGCCACTTTGGAAAACAATTTGACAGTTTCTTTAAAAACTATACATGCCTTAACCATATGACCCAGCAAATCCTAGTAGGATAAAAATTTACTTTCACACTGAAGCCTATATATTATTTGTGGTAGCTTTATTTGTGTCTTAGTCAGTTTAGGCTACTATAACAAATTAACACAGATTAAGTGGCTTAAACATTTATTTATCACAGTCCTGAAGGCTGGGCAATAGAGATCAAGGTCGCAGAAGATCTGTTGCCTGGTGAGGCACACTTCATGGTTTGTCAATGGCTGTCTTTTTGTTGTATCCTTCACATGGTAAAGAGCTGAGAAAGGGAGAGCAAGCTATCTGATTATTATAAGGGTACTAATCTTATACACGAGAGCTCCACTGTCATAATCTAATTACATCCCAAAATTCCCACCCCAAATCTATTGTATTGAGGATTAGGTTTCAACATAATATGTGGGGGACACAAATTTTCAGTCCCTAGCAATTTGTAATAGTGAAAAACTGGAAACAATAAAAGTGTCCTTCAATAAGTGAATGGTTAAACAAACTGTGGTACATTCATACCAGATACTACTATTTACCAATTAACCGAAAAAAAAAAGACCTATTGGTACACATAAGAGCTTTAATGTATCTCAAGGGCATTATAACAAGAGGGACAAAAAAGACAATTCCAAAAAGTTACATATTGTATGGTTTCATTTAAAGAACATTATCAAAATAGCTCAACTATAGAGATGGAGAAAATCGATGGTTGTCAGTGATCAGGAAATGGTAGAGGGCAGAGAAGTGGGAAAGATTATAACGGGATAGCATGAGAGAGATCTTTGTAATCATGGAATGGTTCACATTTTTATAGTGGTGATTACCTCAATCTACACATGTGATGAAATGACATAGAACTATACCCAAATATTATGCTAATGCCAATTTTCTAGTTTGATACAGTGTTATAGTTACATAAGATGTAAACATACTCAGGATTTCCTGGTATTAACTTTGTAATTTCCTATGAATCTATTACTATTTCAAAATGAAATGTGAAAAATCACACATTTCACTGTTTACTATGTTTCCCAATGGATTACTTTGGAAACTGCCATGACAAATATACACACAGGATATATTTATACATTGGGAGAATTTTGTTTGTTTCTGGAAGAAGCCAAATAAAATGCATTTGTTTTTGTATATTTTTATATTCAACATACGATGTTGAACAACATTTTATCTGAGAGTAGAAATATTGGTCTAGTACTAACAATCAAATGGTATTTGAGTCTTCTATTTTTTGTACAGAATTAATCTGGACATGTATTGCTGTGAAAAGAGCATGGAATTATTATGGGATTAGGTGGTATGCGGTTTTTAAAATTATCAATCTTCCATTAATTAACCAGATGTGTGACATGTGGCAAATTGCTTAACATCTAGAAAAATTAGTTTCTTTTAAATAAAATAAAATGAAAATATACAACTCATTTATTTTACTTAACATAATATCCACCATTTCCATCCTTCTCACAAATAGCAGAATTTAATTATTTTATATGTCTGAATAGTATACTATTGTGTATATAGTTAACATTTTCTTTATCCATTCTTCCATTGTGGAACACTTAGGTTGATTCCATTTGTTGGCTATTATAAATCATGCTGCAATAAACAGGGGGTAAAAATATCCCTTTGGTATACTGACTTCAATTCCTTTTGGAGATATACATCATATTAACTGAAATAGGCCAGACACAGAAACACAAAAACTGCAAAAACTTCATGATCTCACTCATAAGTGAAATCTAAAAAAAAAAAAAAAAAAAAAAAAAGCTGGTATCATAGAAGTAGGACAGTGGTTACCAGAGACTGGAGAGGGGAGGGAAGAGGGAAAATGGGTAGAGGTTGGTCAACAGGTACAAAGTACAATGAGATAAGAAGAAGAAGTTTTGCTGTTTGATTGCACAGAGTGACTATGCTTAAGTAAGGTGCTATATATTACAAAAGGGCTAGAAGAGATGGTTTTGAATGTTCTTGCCACGAATAAATGATAAAGGCATGAGGTGATAGATATACTAACTATCCCGATTGGATCATTATACCACATGGATATGTTTCAAAATGTCAAATTATACTCAATAAATATGTACCATTACAATGTGTCAACTAAAATAAAACTGGGTAAGAATAGACCTCTATAAATTTCAGGTTTTGTTTTAAGAATTTTATCAAATCTTTATGGATGTAAGCACTATGGAAATGCCAAGAATTACATACTTATAAGGTAGGATCATTCAAACAATGTTTTACTATAATTTCAAGTAATATTTATGTCTAATTAAGTACCACTAAATATCTAATCAAATATCGTCAATATTTGATTATTTAAAAGGAAAACATTATGTTAATGTATCGTAACATGGAGAAATACATATTTACTCTTTGTATGATCAAAATAAAAGCTTATATATTAATAAATATCCACAAATTAAAGGTTGAGTTGTTTTCAAATAATAATGTCAATGGTGTGGTCACTGAACATTTTATACTGCCTTTATGACTGTCTGTTTTAGAAACGGACACAATCCAAAATCCAAATGAATTAATATTATATAATCTAAGCAGTGTTTTCTGGCTAGTAAGTTGTCACTAAGTAACTTAATATTTTGTAGATAAGTATTTCTTGGTGCTCCTCTTCACATAGTAATAAATGAGTTGGATATAAGAAATTTTTCAATAAATATGTTGTTTACTAAAAACTCTTACACTATATAGTGATTTGGATGAAAATGGTTATAAACTTGAAGCACAAATACCTTAATTTTCAAAGTCCACATATATCATTTTTAGCTAGGAGTCAGATATCTCCCTTTTCAGTTTTTTCTAACATGTATCAATTGTCCAAAGCCTTACTCAAGGTAAGAGGAGTAAAAGAGTAAAATTTGTTTTCAAAATCTAGAAGTTCACAGAGATGGCAAGGCCTGTCAGCCTACTACTGCAGTTACGTTTTAATGTCACTATGGTGTGCCTAATGACAGCACATTGAACAGATTGACAAGTATTTGTTAACTGTGAAGTGAAACACCTGCTGATCCAAGTTCTATACAAGCTGCAGTGGGTACCCCAGGCTTGGACCTTAATAATACTAGTTTGTTAACTCTATTTGCATAATCTTAGTAGGGTGGGGACTAAGGGGAGGCAAGTGACTTGCCTAGGAAATCAAGTTTAAAGAGGCATTTGCTTTCACATCCCTTCAAGTGCCAAACCTCACTGTACAACTCTGCTGTTGATAGTGTATCGACGAATAGGCATGGCAAGAAAATTAGTCTTAATAAATCTAAAGGAATACAAATCATATCATATATGTTCCTCAACCCTCACAAAACTAATTAGAAATTAACAACAGATGTTGTTTCTAGAAATCTTCACATATCTGGAAATTATTATAAACAACATATTTCTGAAATAACCTGAGAGTAAAGAAGAAAAAAATAACATGGAACTATATGAAAAATTATGAAATGCAGCTAAGACAGTGCTTAGCTAAAACAGTGCTTATACTGTGCTTAAGTACTTATAACAGTGCTTATAGTTCCAAGTTTCTACACCAGAAAAAGAACTCTCAAATCAATATTTTAAGCTTCAGCCTTAAATAAATGGAAAAAAACCACATTAAGTGCAAAGCATACAAACAAAAGAGGACAGTAAGATTTGCACAGAAATCATTAAAACTTCTTAGAGAAAATCAATGAAACAAAAAAATTGATTTTTGAGGAAAACAAGATGGACAAATCTTTAGTCGGAATGAACAAGGAAAAAATACAAGGAAAGACACAAGTAAATAAAATAAGCATTGGAAGTGAGGACTCATTAATGACCACTCAAAATTTAAAAGATTATAAGGAGGTATTATGAACAACATTAGGCCAACGAATGTGACGACTTAGAGGAAATGAATAAATTCTTAAATATATGTAAATTACTAACAGTGACTCAAGAAGAAATGGAAAATTCATATAGACCTGCCAGATATTTAAGAGATTAGTACCAATCCTCGATAACTGGCACTAATCTCTTAAAAGAAGAGAAAAGGAAAAAAGAGAAGAGAAAGGAACACTTTTGAAGTCATGCTATCAGGCCAGTATTACCCTCATACCAAAACCAAAGACAAAGCTGCCACAAGAAAACTAAAGACCAATATCACTTATTAATAAAGATAGAAAATCTCCACCAAAATATAAGCAAATTGAGTCCAATCACATATAAACATATTTTTTTCTATCCTGATAAAGTACGATTTTTTCCCCAGGATTCAAGATAAGTTTGATATCTGAAAGTCAATTAATGTAATATACCATATTAATATAATAAAGGACAAAGCCTACATAATCATCTCAATAGTTGCAGGAAAAACATATCACAAAATCTAACACCTATTCATTATAAAAACTCTCAACAAATTAGAAATAGAAACACAATCCCTCAGCCTGATAAAAAGCATCTATGACAAATGTCCAGGGAACACCACACTAAAGGTGTCAGGCTGACAGCTTTTCTTGGAAGAATTGGGAACAAGACTATGATATCTACTTTCACCATTTCTATTTAACACTGGAACATAGGAAGTTCCAGGCTATTTGTTAGACATACACACACACACACACACACACACACACACACACACACGGACATATTAGTTGAAAGGAAAGCAGTAAAACTGTCTTTATTCACAAATGACATGATCTAATATGTAGAAAATCCTAAGTAATCCCCCCAAAGGACTACTAGCACTAGTAAATGGGTTTATACAGTTTTCAGACTACAAGCTAATATACACAAGTAATTTGCCTTTCTGTATATTAAAAACAATACTTCAAGGCCGGGCATAGTGGCTCACGCCTGTAATCCCAGCACTTTGGGAGGCCGAGGCGGGCAGATCATGAGGTCAGGAGTTCGAGACCAGCCTGGCCAACATAATGAAACCCCATCTCTACTAAAAATACAAAAATTATCTGGGCATGGTGATGCATGCCTGTAGTCCCAGCTACTTGGGAGGCTGAGGCAGGAGAATCACTTGAAGGCAGGAAGCAGAGGTTGTGATGAGCTGAGATCATGCCACTGCACTCCAGCCTGGGCAACACAGCGAGACTATGACTGAAAAAAATAAATGAATAAAAATAAAATTCAAAAATAAAATTAAGAAAGCAATTCTAGTTACATGACCTTCAAAATGCTTAGATATGAATTTAACAAATAAATGCAAGACTTTAACATAAAGCTATGCAACAATGCTGAGAGAAATGCAAGAATAGCCAAAGAAATGGAGATACATTGCATATTCATCGATTGGAATTCAATCTTGTTGGGATGGAAATTTTTCCCAATTTTATCTATTGATTTAATAAAATTCCTATAATATTCCAGCAGGCTTCTGTGTAGAAATTGACAAGCTCATAGAAAAATTTATAGGAAACTATAAAAAGAATCCATAGCATAGCCAAAATTATTTTTGGAAAAAAAGAAGGAAAGGTTGAATGACTACCCAATTTCAAAACCTACTATATAGCTATATGCATTATGTATTTATCTGGTCAATGGGTTATTGCACATAAAAAGGCATATAAGTCAGGAAAAAAATAGATATGCCAGAAATCAACTTTCTTGCATATCTATGTGCAACTTTATTGCACATAAAAAGGCATATAATAGGTCAGTTTTAACAGTTTTTAAACAAACAAACAAAGAAATGAGGGAAGGACAGTCTTAAAAGAAAAAAGTGTCATAACAATTGTACGTGTATACGTGAAACATATAAGCTAAATCATTATCCCACACCATATAAAAAATAAACTCAAATGGATTAGGAATCTAAACATAGGAGCTAAAATTATAAAATATATTAAAATGTCTTCATGACCTTGGGTTAGGCAAAATATTATTAGACACCAATTATATGATACCAAAATATACGATATAAAAATGACAAAATGGACTCAATTAAAGGAAAAGTAGAAAAATTGGATTTCATGAAATAAAAACTTTTGCTATCCAAATGTCAACAAGTGAGAAAATGGAAAGCCAAATCACATATATCATAAAGGACTTTTATTCAATATATACAAAGAACTCACTCAAAAAATGCTCTCAATCATAAGAAAGCTGATAACACAATTTAAAAATAGTTAATAGATTTAAAAAGACATTTCATTTTTGAAGATATACAAATGATTAATACACATACCAGAAGATGCTAAAAATAATTAGTCATTAGTGAATGAAAATTGAAGCCTCAGTGAGATACCATTGTACATTTACTAGAATGAGTACAACAAAGAAAACGGACAATATCAAATGTTGGCAAGAATGTGGAGCAACATAAATCTGACACATCGCTGGTGGGAATGTTAAAATGGCACAGCTACTTTGGAAAACAGTTTAGCAGTTTCCTAAAATATTAAACATGAATTTTCCATAAAATCCAGCAATTCCATTCCTGGGAATCTTTTCAAGAAATATAAAAAAAAATTCCCTCAAATAATTGTATATGAATTCATGATTCATGAGAACCAAAAACTGAAAACAGATGTCCACTGAAGGATGAATGGATTAACAAAATGTATATATTGTGAATTACTCTTTAGCAATATAAAGTACCAACTACTGATACATGATACAACATGAAAATTCTTTAAAAAACATTGCTATGCAAAAGAAGCCAGTCGCAAAAGACCACATAGTCCATCATACCTTTCTAATGAAATGCCTGGAACTGGGCTTGGGTACAAAGATTGACTACAAAAGAGCTCTTCTTTGGGTAATGGAATTGTGCTAAAACTGTATTGTGATGATGCTTGAGTAGCTCTATACATTTGCAAAAGTTACTCTAGAATTGCAGTGAATGAATTTTATAATATATAACTTACACTGCAATACATTTGTTAAATAAAAATATTTCATAAACTCTAGAGAAATTTTCTAGAATGTTTTGCTACATATCTATGCTCATTTCTTCTTTCCTTCCTTCCTTTTCTTTTTTTTTTTCTTCCTTGTGTGTGATTTTTTTAAGGTCCATTCTGTGAGGTGTCAGCAAAACCTTGTGTTTCTCTGCTTTTTTGGAAAAGAGGAATTTGCCCAAATAGCAGTTCTGCTTATACTTATGAATGCCCAAAAGGATCTTCCAGCCAAAATGGTGAAACTGATGTCAGTGAGTTTTCATTAGTACCATGTCAGAATGGTACTGACTGCATCAAAATATCAAATGTAAGTCTCAATCTAACATATAAGTGAGTGGTTTTAAATTTTTTTTACTATTACCAAGCAATTTGGAAAGAATAAATAATTAGAATCCTTATTAAGGTAGTTTAATTGTTAGACGAACAAGAACGGTCTACTTATTTTAATTTTTCCCATTTATATAGGAAAAAACTTTGCTCTTCCATCAGTATTTTCCCTTTTAAAAGAATATAAATTTGTACACTCTTCATTTTTACTTATTGCTTTTTTTCATCTTTTAGTTATTCAATATTGTTATACTTTAACTTTTCAATTTAACATTTAAATAAATAAGAGTAGGAAATATTTCATTAGCTCTTCTCACAAATTACTGTCTTTTCATTTTAGATTCATATTTGTCATTTATTCTTTAAAGAACCTTAAGAGATTATTTTTCCAACCTCCTAAACTTTTTGTTACTAACACTCTGAAAAGGAAATTTTTTTCCCCTGGAGAATTGTCCATTTTATCAAAAAAATTGCTGAACTTTTGCTGAGAAGAATTAGTTACATTATATAGAACATAACACACAGATAAAAGTTTATAGAAGAACATTTTTTACTCCACCTGAAATTTCTTCTACAATATGCAAATATTTGTTACCAATGTACCATATACTAGCCCCAAATATTTGGAGATACAAGGGCAAAGAGCAATAATACATGCTTCTTCTAAAAATCAAGGAAACTATTATTGTAGTAAGCAGACTATGTATGCCCCTCATCCTCCACCAAAAAATAAAATAAAAATAAAATAAATAAATATGTCCATGCACTAATCCTGGGAATATGTGCATGTGTTATGTTACCCAGCAAGAGGAAATTAAGATCGCAGATGGAATAAAGGCTGCTAATCAGCTGATGTTATCTTGGATTATTTGGGTGGATCCAATGTAATCACAAGGGTCCTTTAAAGTGGAAGAGAGAGATGGAAGAATCAGAGTCAAAGGGGGATTTGATGATGTAATGAGGCTGGTTTTAAAGATGGAGGAAGGGACCATAAATGAAAAAATGAATGCATCCTCTAGAATAAGCTAGAAAAGTCAGGGGAACATTTTCCTGTAGAGCCTACAGAAGGGACACAGCAGACATCTTGGTTTTAGCCTTCTGAAACTTTTCAGACTTATGACCTCTGGAACTCTAAGATAATGATTTTTTGTTGTTGTTGTTGTTGCTTCAAGCTACTAAGTTTGTAAGAATTTGCTATTTAAATAAAAAGTTGTTATATAAATAGAAAACTAATACAATAATCTATCAAGAACTATTAATAGTATCATTTAAAATGTTTTGCTTTTAAAGTTGACAATAATGAACAATTGAACACATTCTATAACTTTACTAGTTAAAAGAATCTTAATATAAGAAGCGACTTTTAATGGATGTATGCTTAACTATTAATTCATAGAAGTACTTTAATTCTATTTTGCTTCTCTATTATTCATTATTTATATTCTCTATTTAATATTCTCATTATTTAATATTCTCTATTATTCATTAGAAGAATTATTTTGTAGATAAATTACTTGGAAAATTGTACATGTTATCATTTGTACTGCTACCATGTATGAGGTTGGACAAGCTATATACCTCTTTCAACGTTAATTTTGGGTTAAATTAAATAAATTTTGATTGGATTCCATGAGAATAAAAAAATAATCAATTTTAAGTATACGGGCTTTTTACCTTGGAATCTTAATAAATCTTATTGTTCAGATAAATATGATAATGAAAATGATGGTAATGATGATGATGTTGATGATAAGGATAACAAAGAAAAAAGAGAGGAAAAAATAAGGAGGACAGCAAGAGGAAGAAATATGATGACTAGGTTGTATTTTGAATGCAGGTGAAATTAACTTTTGCCCAGCAAATTTAATTTCATTTTATTTTTACCTGCCCATGGATGCATGGACTTGTTTCAGGTGCCAATGGTTTATTTTCTATGCATAGTCACCCCAAAACTTGGTGGCTTAAAATAATTGTTTTATTATTATCTCTTATGGTACTGTGAGCTGACTTGTCTCAGCTAGGATATTGTTTAGAGTCCCTCTGAGGTTGCCATCGGAAAGTGTCTAGACTTGGACTTCATCTTGAAGGTTTTCTTATTCATATGTCTGGTAGTAAATGTTGGCTGTTAGCTTGGCCCAGAACTGGGCCTATTAGCCACAATCCTAAACATGATTTCTCCATGTGGCCTGCGCTTCCTGAGAGCATGGTGGCTGGGTTCAAAGAGCAAGCATTCTAAGATAATTAGATAGAATCTATATGGCCTTTAAAGCATCATTGTCTCCATGATCACAATCTTGCTTACATTCAAGAGGAAGGGAATATAGTTGCTAACTCTTAATAGAGGAGCTTCGATTTCACATAGCAGGAAGAGTGTGTGAGATGGGAGATGGTGTTGTGACATTTTGGAAAATAGAATCTGCCACATTGCTGACAGATAATTTCTACTCCAAGTTCATGAAAATAATTTTAACCCTTCTCCAGGTAAGAACCCATTCATTACCTTTGAAATATCCAAAATACTTTGTAAAAATATTTTTTTAATCTTTCCTAGGATGTTATGTGCATCTGTTCACCAATATTTACAGATTTGCTTTGTAAGAGCATTCAAACATCATGTGAGTCATTTCCTTTGAGGAATAACGCTACGTGTAAGAAATGTGAGAAAGATTATCCTTGCAGGTATAACTAATTTTCTGTTTATTTTTAATACAAAATACATGGTTTTTAAATCACGTGAACAAAAATATAATGATGTTCTGGTTTTAATCCTAACTTTTACTTAATGGTATATAATATTCTATTTGAAGTTAAAGTAAATTTTTTTGCATGTTTTGGGTTAATTGTTGTGGTATTAATTTAAAATAAATATTTGAGAAATTCTCAAGCATAATTTAGGTATACGGTTATCAAAAAAATATTTTGTTTCATAATGGAGGTTTTAATATAATCAAATAATAATTGAAGGTCTAGAAAGAAAAGAGAGATATATGTCTCCATAGTATTATTTCTGTTATACATATATAACATTGAAATATTTTAAAATAATAGAATATTTCTTCCTGTATTTCACAAACCTCAGCAGATAGATATTAGTTAGGGTCTTTAGGCAGACTTTTAGGAATTCATTCTTTCTTTAAGTAATAATTTGCCACAGATTACTCATTTATAAATGGCAGAAGTGACCCAAATATCTGGGCGTATAATTTAGTCAATTTTAAATAGCTTTATAGACATTTTCTCACATCATTAAGAAATACAATTTATACTCTTCACACTTGCCTGACTTTTATCTGGCTGCTTAAAGTAAATTCTGTTGGGCATTATTGAAAAGCAGTAAGTAGCCTCAAAATTTTAGAATATTCATAAAGGCAGAAAATTAACATGCGGGGTACAGAATAGCCTTGGAACACACTGAAAAGAAACTTAGAATATGCATCCACTTCACACTGTACGATACTTTAATCTATTTCAAAGGAATCCAAATTTAAAGGTTTTTTTTAAATTAACCTTTTGAAATGTGACTTTTTCAAAAGAAGTGACAATAAACCTTATCATTATATCAAGATATTGAAAACTCTAACCCATTCCGTCAAATTTTTGCATGCCTTCAATCGTATATTAATTCATCAATAAACCTGAATGTTATCCCTTTAAAAATATTTACTTTTAATTTACAATTCTATTTCTATGCCTCAATGTGCTAGTAGATTAGTGAATGTACTTAGAAAAGTGATCAACTTAAAAAAAAAAACCAAATA
Source organism: Pan troglodytes (assembly GCF_028858775.2). NCBI lineage: Eukaryota > Metazoa > Chordata > Mammalia > Primates > Hominidae > Pan > Pan troglodytes. The sequence continues at coordinate 77,375,492 of NC_072403.2, read as the reverse complement.
CATCTCCTCCCCAAACATAAAACTGACTGATTAAAAAAAATTGCTAACTCTGACTCAGGTGAAATAATGGAGATATAGTAAATATTAATTAAGTATGAAGTTGAAAAAAATGACAGGAAATTAATCTTGAAATCTATTTTTCTGTTCTCATATGAGTCAAAGAATATCAGTGAATATAATAATAAAAATAAAAACGACTTGACTTCAATGCTTTTATGTTAAGGATTTATCTGTGTGTTACTAACTTATGAGGTATGTTTTCCTAGGTCAGTGACTCTAACACTTTGAAATTAGAACTTCTTGAAGAGCTAAAGTACAAATGGTTGTTCTTTGTCTCTAGTGTTTATAATTTAATAGATCTGGGATGAGGATTGCAAATGTACATTTCCAATCAAGTCGTAAGTGATGCTGATGGTCCTGATCTGGAGTCACCATACTTTGAGAACTATTAGTCAAGATGAGCTTGGCCTTAAACAGCTTCAATGAGGGAAATTGTCTTATACCTTCCAACTAGTTTAACTACTCTTTTCTACTGAAGTTTTACTCTTCTGAATTTGGGAGAAAAAAAAATGTGTTAAGGTGAAAAGGAGTCAAATGTGGAAAGGAGAAGAATAGAGTGATTATAATGATATTAGTTTCCCTACCTGAACATATGCTATAGATCTAAATTTATATGGGTAGATGAGAGAGAAACTGAAACAAAATTACCTCCCTGAGAAAGACAGTGAAACATTGGTTATGGAAATTTTTATTTGGTACCTAGTAACTTAAAGCAATACAGTTAGAAAGAAATTAATTTTCTCCAGTAGTTAAAAATCAGAAAATTCCTTACCACCTAGAAGACTGAAAGCTTTAGATGTCTATGGGAAGTTAGCATAAAAATGTTATTATTATGAGCAGAAAGAGTTGTAAAGTATCAAAAGGGGCAATGCTGGGAGCAGGTAGCACACAAGTAGAGTCTGATAGGAAAGGAAAAGGAATAATTGATGTCTTGGAGGTATCAGACAGATAGAATACAACTTTGGTGACTCTCTTAAATTATAGAAGAACGGTTTGATTGTTTATGTGAATACTTTGGAAAATGATTTGAAAATAAAATGGAGTTTGTGAAATACAGCAACTGCAAAAAAAGAAACAAATATTTTAAAAAGGATACTTGAACATTATTTGGGTGGCGGTTTAGCCATCCAAATACTAGGAATTCCTAGAGAATTCCTCTCACTCTTCTCCAGCATTACTGCTTTCCGTCTACAAAAGTAAAATAACTTTTTTACCCCCTACTTGCTTGTTTGGCCCTAGAAGGTAAATTTTTTCAAGGTATATTTGGCATTTTTGCATGTTGATACTTGAACCATTTGGAAGAAAGTCTGCACTTAAGATTAACAGTGAAACTCCTACCAGAGGTTTTAAAGGGAAATGAAAGTCACACTCTACAGTAACACTAAGAAACTGTATTGCAGCATGTAATTGTGCAACTGGAGGTCATTTTGCAACCATGAAGTCCAGCAAGGAGACAAAGCCAAAACAGATATAGAGCTGAAAGGATTAAAAGGAGAGCCAGAACAATGATCAGATTCTTTATGAAGAAAGAACTACCTATAGACAGTTTAACAATATGAGCCAATAATTCCCTGCATTGGTTTAGTCTGTTTGAGTTAGCATTATGTTATTTACCACTGAAAACTTTCCATGTAAATATACTGAAATTCTTTACAAACCACTGAGTTAGATTGCTCACATATTTTAAATGGTTAATCTTCAGCCATACAAGTAGTTTTATTGCTCACTCAATTATTAGTTATCTACTAAAAGAAAATCAAATATTTCTGTAATATTGCTGAGTACTCTATGAAAATGATTTTGAATTACTATGAAATTCTACTCTACTGTAAGATATTCAAGAAGAATGTGTTTTATTCATGACTGTATTTGTAAATTATTTTACTGTGCTATGTATAGAATATTTTCTAACTAATTTTTTTGATTCATTATATAATTTGTTTATAATAATTATTTTGGATCTTACTGATTGAAATGGAAGGTCTTGACTTGGGCGGTGATATGAAAAGACTAATCTGTTTAATTTAAAGGATATTTATATATTTTTCAGAAACTTTCCTACTCTAAGTAAAACTCTTCTGCAACCATAAAAAAGGCCAAAAAAAATTAAAAAGAAAAAAAGCTCTTTTCGTTAGAAACTTACATTCCAGTAGGCAGATACTGCTTTAAATGATCACTCTGAGGCAATTTTATTAAATAGAGCATTGGTGTATGTTCCCAAGGGAAGGGAGACCAGCTAGAAAGCTACTATGAGTATGTAGCCCAGAGTTGGTGGTGACTGACACTGCCATCAAGATGACTCGCGATGATGGTAATTAAGGATCAGATCTGGAATATATTTCTAAGAATAGTTCAATCTTTTGCTGAAGGATTAGATGTGAGGTAACAGAAATAAGTCAAGGGTAACTCTAAGGTTGTTTGCTTAATTGAAAGGTTGGGAAATAAACCTTAACTGTTTTCTAATACCATTTCCAAAATGGAAAAATCTGTAGAAAGAAGGGCCTGGTTGGCAGGAGTGGAAAACAAGATGTCAGTTTTGAACATGTTAGACAAGACACCTAATAGAGCCAAGTAGAGATATTGAAGTAGATATCAAGTATGTTTCCATTTTAGAGAAGCTATCAGGGCTAAATATATAAATTTGGAAGCCAGTGCCAGAGACATGACATTTAAAACCAGGAAACTTGCTGTGCAGAAACCTTTTAGTTTAATTATATTCCATTTTTGTCTATTTTTGTTTTGTTGCATTTCCTTTTGAGAACTTAGTCATTAATTCTTTGCCTAGGCCAATGTCTGGAAGAGTTTCTCCTAGTTTTTTTTTCTAGGATTTTTAAAATGACAGGTCTTATGTTTAAGTTTCTAATCTAACTTGAGTTAATTTTTGAATATGGTAAAAGATAGGGGTCTAGTTTTATTCTTCTGCATATAATTCTTTATTTTTCCCAGCACTATTTATTGAATAGGATATTCTTTCCCCAATGTATATTTTTGTTGACTTTTTCAAAGACCAATTTGTTGTAGGTATGTGGTTCTCTATTCTGTTTCATTAATCTATGTGTCTATTTTTATATATCAATACCATGCTGTTTTGGTTACTATAACCTTTTAGTATAATTTTAAGTCAACAGAGTAAACAGACAAACTATAGAATAGGAGAAACATTTTCAAGGAAAACATACATCAAAAGGCTAGTATTCAGAATCTACAAGAAACTCAAACACCTCTGCAAGGAAAAAATCAAATAACCCCACTAAAAAGTCAGCAAAAGGCATGAACAAATATTTTTTAAAAGAAGATATAAAAGCAGTCAACAAACATATAAAAAATGCTCTACATCTTTAATCATCAGATAAATACAAATTAAAACCACAGTGAGATGCCATTTTACACCAATCAGAATGGTTATTACTAAAAAGTCAAGAAACAACAGATGTTGGCAAGGATGCAGAGAGAAGGGTATGCTTACACACTGTTGATAGAAAAATAAATTAGTACATCTCTATGGAAAACAGTATGAAGATTTCTCAAAGAGCTAAAAATAGAACTACCATTTTATCCAGCAATGCTACTACTGGATATCTAGCCAAAAGAAAAGGAATCATTATATCAAAATAGCACCTGCACTCATATGTTTATCACAGTACAATTCACAATAGCAAAGTCATGGAATCAGCCTAAGTGTCCATCAATGGATGACTGGATTAAAAACATGATACACACACACACACACACACACACACACACACACACACACACACCATGAAATACAACTTAGCCATCCAAAATAATAAAATCATGTCTTTGCAGTAGCATGGATGGAACTGGAGACCATTATCATAAGTGAAATGACTCGGAACCAGAAAGTAAAAAACCTAATCTTTTCGCTTATAAGTGGGAACTAGACAATGGGTACACACTGACATACAGGGCAAAATAATAGATATTGGAGACTCTAAAAGGTGGGATGGTGGGAGAGGGTGTAAGAATGAAATATGAACTATTGGGTAAAATGTTCACTATTCGGGTTATGGGTACACTAAAAGCCCAGACTTCACTGCTATGTAATATACCCATGTTAAAATAACAAAAAACAAGCAAACAAACAAAAAACTGCACTTGTAGTCTCTAAATGTAAAATAAATAAATAAATAAAAGAGGTTAGCTTAGAAAAAAATAAAAAATACAACAGGAAACTCAATGAAATTACCTCACATTGAACCCAGATAGGAACAAGAGAAGGTTTTCGAATGAGACTTGGTACACTCATATTTGAGGGAGTTAATGGATTAGAACATGAGATTTAAAAGGACTCCGTGAGTTAAGATGATAAAAATACAGACAATTATTAGAGAAGCTAATAAACTGGCAACTAAGGAAACTTCAAAGTAGTTTATATTTAGATAGGAGTAGAAATGGGTTGGGATATAGGGCACAAGCAGAAGAGTTAGCTTAGATAGGATGGCAGATGTTAAATGAATTGTAATAGAAGGAAAAATAGAATAGGTTGCTTTGAATGTGTGGTTGTTGAATCATTTGGAAAGTGTCTTCTGATGGCTCTGTTACTCAAGTGAAATAAGCAGCAATGTCTAATGAAATAGTAATCCAAGTGAGTATGAGGAAAATAGAGTATTACTGATATGCTACAGCATCTCCTTGAAGTTAGTGAACATGAATTTAAAGTAAGTTCAGCCTGCAATAATATGTGTCAATCTCAAACCAAGTGTAATTTACTCATATGCCCATCAGAAATAGCTAGGGTGTTGAATTAAAGTAGGGTTGAGCTTTATCAGGCTATGACAATGGAGGGGAAAGAGTGATTTAAGGGTGTATGCAATTAGTGATTATAGAAGTAAAAGGTGTAATCTAATTCACACAAGGAGGCAATAGAGAATATGATGGGGATGACAGACACTGAAGGTTGGTAGGGTCAATGGATCGTGGGATGGAATAAACGTTGGAGGAGAAAAGGACTACAAGGAGTAAATTAGAAAGAGAAATGAGGCCGTGCATAAAATATAAAATACTTAACATTAAGATTATGTAAGTTAACATTGAGAAGATGACATAGTTATATATTATGGTAGTATAGAGCATACTAGAGTAGGAGTAGGTTGTAGAGTTAGAGGGAAGATTCAGATCTTTGAGTTGAGACAGTATGCTCCTAGGAGATGCTAATGTTGCAAATAAATAAACTTTGCAGATATTGAAATAATGAAGGCACTTAGGTGTTCTCCATGCCTTGGCTATTGTGATAAAGAGGATGTGATGTGTTTGCATGTGTATGTATGTAATATTACACAGCCACATAAAGAAGGAAATTTTGTCATCTGCGACAGCATGGATGAATGTTGATGGCATTATGCTTAGTGAAATGAATCAGCCAGATAAAGACAAACACTGTATCATCTAACTAATATGTAAAATTTTTAAAAGTCAAAGTCATAGAAACAGAATACTGGTTTTCAGGCAATTGGGACTGAGAGAAATGCAGGGGTGTTCAAAGGGTTATAATATTGTATATTTCAGTAGAGTTAGAAGGGAGAACTTGAAATGTTTCCAAGACATAGAAATGGTAAATACTTGAAGTGATGGATGCCCTAAATCTGACTTGATTATCACACATTCTCAGCATGAAACAAAACATCACATGTATCTCATAAATATGTACAAACAGTAGTTATCAATAAAAAAATAAAGGCAAAAAAGATGAATAACTTCTGGGGAATTAATGTTCAAGGTAATGACTATAGCTAAAAATGATGCATTGCATTCTTGAAATTTGCTAAGAGAATAGATCTTACCTGCTATCCCCCACACATACAAATGATAACTGTGCAAGGTGACAGATATGTTAACTAAGGATAATCGTTTCACAATATATAATATACCAAGTCATTATCACACTTTACACTTTAAATTTGTACAACTTTGTCAATTATGCTTCGATAAAGTTGGAAAAAAATAGCAAAGTAAGGTTGAGATTGCTGGGCTCAGTGGCTCAAGCCTATAATCCCAGCATTTTGGGAGGCTGAGGCGGGAGGATCACCTGAGGTTGGGAGTTCAAGACCAGCTTGACCAACATGGAGAAACCCCGTCTCTACTAAAAATACAAAATTAGCTGGGCATGGTGGTGCATGCCTTTAATCCTCGCTACTTGGGAGGCTGAGGCAGAAGAATCAATAGAATCTGGGAGGCAGAGGTTGCAGTGAGCTAAGATCGCGCCATTGCACTCCAGCCTGGGCCACAAGAGCGAAACTCTGTCTCAAAACAGACAGACAAACAAATAAAGTAAGGTTGGGATTACATTAGAGAAAGATATAACATGTCAGAGGTTAAATGTTAAAGAATTAGAGGGGATGCTCAGGAAGGTTGACTATGACTATGACAAGGAAAAGATATGGGTAGCATGGTTTGATGGCATCATCTTGAAATAAGTAAAGCTTTTAAGGAAGAGGACGGGACATGAGGAAAAGATGAAGACAACTATATAACATGTAGACATTGAGCTGTGAGAGAAGAGGGAGAAAGAATAACCACCACTTGAGAGTTTACAGTCAAAGGAAAGAGATTCCTAAGAAGAATATGAAAGAAGTGTACAGAGCTGCTTGGGGGAAAAGAACCACACAGTGAGGGATGACTTGGAAACCACTGGCTTCCTGGGATATCTGAGGTAATGGTAATAAGGGATTAATTTTAATGGCCTCAAAGGTAGATCATGGTGGGTTGATTGTGAGAGTTGGCATAAAGTTAATAGTGCTGGGTTCTGTCAGAAGCTCACAGAGCTGGATAGACATTTGGAAATTTCTCCAAAGGCAGTGCTACAGCTACAAGACTCTGTGCTGCACTTCACTTACACAGGTGGCAGTGTCCACGGCGCTACAGGACACAGCTCCAGTGATGCTTCCTAGGGTCTCTGATCACCTCTTGGATGGAGGTTCATGGGTAGAGAAGGGAAACTCATTGTGACCTGACATGTAGATTTCTGAATTCTCCACCATACTTCCCACTTTTGTAGAGTGGAAAGTGTTTATTCACCAAAATCACTTAATGGCTTTGAAGATTATCATGAACTACATTATTAGTATTGCCATTTTGCATACACACACACACACGTGCGCACGCGCACACACACACACACTAATTTTTACTGAATGCAATGACTCCAATATTCTCAACATATCAGGAGGATCAAATTTTTCTATTTAGAGTAAAATGAGGAAATGAGCCAGGAAATAAAGTTTCGTTAAACCAGCTGGTGTCTTCCTCATAAAAATTTTTCAAGTCTGAAAATCAACTATTTAACCAAATTAATCGGGAGAAAACTTTGTAAAATATGCCACTGACTAAATATTAGAGAAATATGAATACTATGTTTTTAAAAATCAGAAATGTTGTGATATAGAGAATTTTTCTCTCTAAGCCTTTTATTTTCTCCTCCAAAATTCTGAGATATTTCAACAATAATGATATTCTCTTTTATATTCTCAGCTTATTGTGTTTTTTTTTCTGTTTTCTACTCACTGGATTTAGATTATTATAACTTACACTACTTAAATTTCGATTTGATGTATTAACATAACTTCCCCCACCCCCATCCCCAAGTCAGTTTCAGCATTTATTTTATTTGGCTTGTGATAAATCTCACCATGTCAGTCATGGGTAAAGTTAAGGTTTTCAGTTTATGTCACAAATATAACTAAGGTTTTCAGTTTATGTCACAAATATAACTAACTAAGTATGCACTGTGACTATGAAATAAGACACTGCATTTGCAGAAATGCATAGGTTGACATATTTCAACATATAATAAAATTATATTTTCTTATTAATTTTGAAAAATGATTTTAAAAATAGCAATCACATGTTTGCATGAGGAATGTATTAATTAATGGAATGCTTCCACTTGGTCACTCAATAATTTTCAACAGGAAAGCTTAATCTTTTGGAGTTAATTATCTCAAAAGCTGGGCTGCTACATTTTTCTTTGCTTGAAATCAATAGTCACATTTATAAGGCTATTTTTTTTATTATACTTTAAGTTTTAGGGTACATGTGCACAATGTGCAGGTTAGTTACATATGTATACATGTGCCATGCTGGTGCGCTGCACCCACTAACTCATCATCTAGCATTAGGTATATCTCCCAATGCTATCCCTCCCCCCTCCCCCCACCCCACAACAGTCCCCAGAGTGTGATGTTCCCCTTCCTGTGTCCATGTGTTCTCATTGTTCAATTCCCACCTATGAGTGAGAAGATACGGTGTTTGGTTTTTTGTTCTTGTGATGATTTCCAATTTCATCCATGTCTCTACACAGGACATGAACTCATCATTTTTTATGGCTGCATAGTATTCCATGGTGTATATGTGACACGTTTTCTTAATCCAGTCTATCATTGTTGGACATTTGGGTTGGTTCCAAGTCTTTGCTATTGTGAATAATGCCGCAATAAACATATGTGTGCATGTGTCTTTATAGCAGCATGATTTATATTCCTTTGGGTATATACCCAGTAATGGGATGGCTGGGTCAAATGGTATTTCTAGTTCTAGATCCCTGAGGAATCGCCACACTGACTTCCACAATGGTTGAACTAGTTTACAGTCCCACCAACAGTGTAAAAGTGTTCCTATTTCTCCACATCCTCTCCAGCACCTGTTGTTTCCTGACTTTTTAATGATTGCCATTCTAACTGGTGTGAGATGGTATCTCATTGTGGTTTTGATTTGCATTTCTCTGATGGCTAGTGATGGTGAGCATTTTTTCATGTGTCTTTTGCCTGCATAAATGTCTTCTTTTGAGAAGTCTCTGTTCATATCCTTTGCCCACTTTTTGATGGGGTTGTTTGTTGTTTTCTTGTAAATTTGTTTGAGTTCATTGTAGATTCTGGATATTAGCCCTTTGTCAGATGAGCAGATTGCGAAAATTTTCTCCCATTTTGTCGGTTGCCTGTTCACTCTGATGGTAGTTTCTTTTGCTGTGCAGAAGCTCTTTAGCTTAATTAGATCCCATTTGTCAATTTTGGCTTTTGTTGCCATTGCTTTTGGTGTTTTAGACATGAAGTCCTTGCCCATGCCTATGTCCTGAATGGTAATGCCTAGGTTTTCTTCTAGGGTTTTTATGGTTTTAGGTCTAACGTTTAAGTCTTTAATCCATCTTGAATTGATTTTTGTACAAGGTGTAAGGAAGGGATCCAGTTTCAGCTTTCTACATATGGCTAGCCAGTTTCCCCAGCACCATTTATTAAATAGGGAATCCTTTCCCCATTGCTTGTTTTTCTCAGGTTTGTCAAAGATCAGATAGTTGTAGATATGCGGCGTTATTTCTGAGGGCTCTGTTCTGTTCCATTGATCTATATCTCTGTTTTGGTACCAGTACCATGCTGTTTTGGTTACTATAGCCTTGTAGTATAGTTTGAAGTCAGGTAGCATGATGCCTCCAGCTTTGTTCTTTTGGCTTAGGATTGACTTGGCGATGCGGGCTCTTTTTTGGTTCCATATGAACTTTAAAGTAGTTTTTTCCAATTCTGTGAAGAAAGTCATTGGTAGCTTGATGGGTATGGCATTGAATCTGTAAATTACCTTGGGCAGTATGGCCATTTTCACAATATTGATTCTTCCTACCCATGAGCATGGAATATTCTTCCATTTTTTTGTATCCTCTTTTATTTCCTTGAGCAGTGGTTTGTAGTTCTCCTTGAAGAGGTCCTTCACATCCCTTGTAAGTTGGAATCCTAGGTATTTTATTCTCTTTGAAGCAATTGTGAATGGGAGTTCACTCATGATTTGGCTCTCTGTTTGTCTGTTGTTGGTGTATAAGAATGCTTGTGATTTTTGTACATTGATTTTGTATCCTGAGACTTTGCTGAAGTTGCTTATCAGCTTAAGGAGATTTTGGGCTGAGACAGTGGGGTTTTCTTGAATCAATCATTCTGAAATTTAACATAGGGAAAAGTTTTTTAAAGTCTAAACATAGTTTTTAACTTCAGTTTCTGGTCATAAACTATATAACTATTAAAAATATCTAGGACATTTTTGCCATTTTCTCATCAAGAGTAGCTTTTGCTACTATTAGTACAACTTTACATTCTGCAATATTGTTATAGGGGACAGGAGGTATCCTGTAATCTGGCCCCCTAAATGCCCCATTTAAGAACATATGTTCTCATCAGTATAAACTTTCTTCCTTCCTTCAATGTATTAATTTCCATATAAAAATAGTAAGTTAGTACAGACATGTGCAGATAAAATTTGAATCAACATCATGAAATCTTTAAGTCTTCCTGGCATACCTGATTAAAGGAATCTTAGCCCCATAATGCTTTGCACAACCTCCAATATTTCTTAATATCCAGTATTCTTCCACTGTGCCCTCTGTATCTCATTTTGTCCACAGAATATTTTCCAAGTATCCACAATGTATTTTCTTTTTCTTTATTTTTTTATTGTTTAGAGACGGGGTCTCATGTTTTCACCCAGGCTGGCATGTAGTGTTGTGAACCAAGCTCATGTCAGTCTCAACCTCCTGGGCTCAAGCAATCCTCTCACCTCAGCCTCCCAAGTAACCGAGTAGCTGGGGCTATTCACCTGGCTAATTTTTTGAAAAAAAGAAATTGTGGATATGGGGTCTTACTATGTTGCCCAGGCTGGTCTGGAACTCTTGGAGTCAAGCAATCCTCCTGCCTCAGCCTCCGAAAGTGCTGGGATTACAGATATAAGCCACCACACCCAGCCCACAATATTTTTTCTACACTTTCTTTCTTTTTCTCACTGAAACCTGAGGACAGTTTTTCTTGTAGCCTTCTGAGTTGGTCACTATTCATTCTTCTACAGTTGTGTACCACAGACAGTGAAGTGTATAGACAGCGTTGCCCTTGTTGCCATATTCAGGCCATTTTTTCCCTTCTCCTTCTGAAAACCCTAGCCAGCAGCTGTATCTTCTCTCTCTCTCTGACTCTCTCTCCCCCTCCCCATCTCCCTCGCTCCTTTTCTAGTAGCTTTTCTCTCAGTTTCTGCTTATCCTTTACTAAATGTTTTAGCATCTAGCTTGCTGACCTTTTCTTTATCACCACTGTGGTCATATTTTTTGATAACTTTGGTATCCCTCTTGGAAATCCACTCACTCTGGTTGTTTAAATTTTTTGATAATTATTTTGCTAATTTCCCCCTCTCCTTCACCTCAGTCCATCTCCCATGGTCTTATCCTATAAGTTATCATGCCTTTAATTGCACACCCTGAAATACCTTTAATTTAAATTCTTTCACTCTCTGATCCCCACTTCCTGTATTTCAAGTTCACTCACTCATGTACTGTAATGACAAAATTTCATAAATTTTTTAAAAAGCAACAGGACCTCCAATTATATGACTACATTTGACATTCCTGTGTCTAGTATCCCCTGCAGGTCCCCATTTTCTTTTAAAAAACATACTTACACATCCACTTTCAAATTCCTTGATTCTCTTTTTCTATGTTCCATTGACCTGAAAACATCAAACCTGTTTAATTCTCATCCTACCATTAAACTCTTGTCCATTTTATATATATCTAATATAGCAGCTCAAACTTAATGTATTCCAAATTCATAATTGATTACTGAGCCCTGGACAAAGCTTCTTTTCTGCCAGTATTCATTTACATTACTCTTTGATTTCTTCTTTTCTCTCTTTTGACACGTCTTGTCCATCAACAAATCCTTTAAACTCTCCCATAACTACGTATCATGGATATGAACACTTTTATCATTAGGAATGTTAACACCCTTGTTCAAGCCAAATTCTCAGCTGGAACATTTCAATAGCTTCCCTCTTGACCTCATTGTTTTGAACCTTCATTCAGGTACATGTCAAATAGTGAATGGAAGTCTCATCAAAAAAGCTAATATTTTGGCGGAGATTTGAATGATGTGAGGAAATGTGCAGCTGTCTAAGGAAGAGTGTTCATGGCAGAGGGAGTACCTATTGCAAAATCCTTGGCCTATTCAGACCCTATCCATGCATGAGTCCAGACTAACTGCTCTGGAGAAAGCAAGGGAAGTAGCAGCAATGAAGTTAGAAGAGAAACCAGAATCTGGGGCAGCTTTAGATCATGAATGCCTTTGTAACGTCCTTCATTTTCACTCTAAGTACAATGGCAAGTATTGCAGTGTTGCTGGCAAATGAGTTACTTTATTTGGTTTATATTTTTGAATTGTTGTGTGACTGTTGTTTTGAAAGGAAACTGTACAGACACAAGGGCACATGCAAAGAGACCTGTTAATAAGCTATTATAGTAATTACAGTATAGCAAACTGGGTAGGACAGTGACTTAGATTAGAATTGGAGAGAGGGCATAATAAGAAGGGGTTGGATTGTGGATGTATATTTAAGATGGAGTCAATACAATGTTTCTTTAGAGCGGATTGAATGAGAAAGAAAAAGAACAAATATATTGGCTCCATAGTTTTTGACCTGAGCAACTAGAAAACAGATTGTGATTATTTTAGATGCTGAAAGTTACAGGTAAAGTAACTGTAAAATAGTTTGCTTGTTTATCATTTTTTATCCACAAAAAAAGAATATATATGTTTTAAAATCATGTTATTCCTCTGCCAATGCCATTCAGGGGGTTCCCGTACATTAATAAAACCTAAAGGATTTAAAATGCTTACAAGGTGAGCCATATTTTCCTCCTGCCTATCTCTCTGCCACCATCTCCTACTAAGTCACCACTTTGGTCTTTGAGATGTTTCCTGAATATCTCAAGGACCTCTTGCTTCAATCCTCGGTATTTGCCGTTCCCTTTTCTGAAGTGCACATTTCCCAGAAAGCACAGTAGCAATTTGTACACTTCCTTCAGCCATTCACTCAAATATTATCTCCTCAAAGATGTCTTTCCTGTTGATCCTGACACAGCCTGGAAATACCTAATCTCAATTTCTCCCTCCACTTTTATCGGATTTAATTTATTAATTATATAGCACCTCTCCCTATCTGTCATTATACTCATGTATTTATAATTTTCTCTCCCTTCCCCATAAACGAATGTATAATAAGGCAGAGGAGTTGCTGTTTTAATAGGTTTAATACTAGCTTTCTATATTCTAGGATAGAGGTATAGCATGTTAATTTTACTTATCAAATATGGATGGTTTTGTCTAAGATTCTTATTTTCATCTTTAAATAACTTTTACATCTGAATTATTTGCTTTCCGAAATCCAGGCAGTGACCTTGTTGCTCAGTTTATGCTTAAAAGATAAATTCGTCATATGAAGTAGTCCATAGGTCTGGACATTTGTCTATGCCCACACAAGTCACAGTATGTAAGCATGCAATAGTATTGCAAAGATTCTATTATAAGAATAAATCTTAATTTACTTCGAAGGGTTTTTTGCCCAAGTAGCGGAACAGGTTCAATGACAGCATTGAAACTGATACAAGGAACTTTCCATCAGAATCCCCATGTCTGCATGATGAAACCAAAGAGACAAATGTGAACTACAATGCTTTAAGACAAAAATTACAACTTAAACATTATAAAAATTACAAATATAACTGTTCATTTCCTGGAAAAAAATGTATCAAAAGTTGATTCCAAGTTTTCAAACAAGTGATGAGAGTATTTCAAGTTACCACAGGCAGAGAAAACTATCTGAAGTTAGTTTATAACTATCTCCTTTCCATTTGCTAGAATAGTATAGAGTTTGAAAAAGCTATTTCAGCAGCTAGAAAACTTTAAGCAAAAGTATACTTCCAATTTGAAGTTAACTCTTTAAAAAATATTTTTTCTAATTTTTTGCTTTATGAAATTATTATTTTAATACAGTAATAATTTTTATTAACTGTTAGTAAAATATTGAACATTTTATTTTTAATTGTATTAAATTTATGGGCTTTTCTTAATATTTTGAAAAAATACATTTTGAAACCTATTTAAAATGTAGTAAATATTGTTTCACTGATTTTTACCTTAATTGATAAATTAACTTTAAAAATAAATAGCAGTTATAAATACTAGTAGTTCTGTATTACATAAAACATTTACCAAAATGCTGGTGATGGAATTTTGTTCTGATATTGCTGTCCCTACTCTATTAATGCTGTGTTCCCAACAGTGCCTGACACTTCTCATTAAAATCAGTAGTGTGCATTCCATAGGTCACTGGACAAGTTTGGAATGTTATGTCCAAGAAATAGAGTAAAGCTAATTAACTAATGAATATTGGCTTTATTGGCAAAAGGAAACCTAATAGTAGAAAGATATTTAAATCAGTGGTAAGAAATCATTTTAGGAAGGAAAAAGTAAAAGAGGATAAGAGTATTGTTTTTGTCTCCTCTTTTCCACTATTATATTTTATTTTCATTATTTTTTTCCTTCCCTTTCATGTATCTTCACAGATCCTCGCTGCTTTCCTATGTATCATTTCCCATTTTACCACTAAAATGACACCTTAAATATTTCCATCACAATCATGAGGTTACCCTTACCCTAAAGTCTCAAAATAGTTTTATATAAAAACAAACTATAAATTGGATGTTTTAGAAACATGGTGATCTGAAAGGTCTTTCCTTTCTCTCCCCCTGTATTTAAAACAATTGGCCTCTGACTAAAATGGCTGCTGGACACCTAGAGTAGCTCAAATTAGTTAGCTATAAGTCTCTCTGAGCATTTCAACAGAAGTTAATGCACTTTTGTAAACACATTTATTAAAAAGGTCCATGTTGTTTCAGAGTTTGCTTTTGTTTACTTTGCTTTTGTTTTCTCTGTTTTACATTCTTAAATGTCAAGGCTACTATTGAAACTTCTTTTTCCTTGACAGCAGGCTGAGTTGATAGGATGACATTTTTCTTATGAGTAAGACTTGGAAGTGCCTCTTAGATTTCAAGCCATCACTGGGAGTGGGGGATTGGAGATGATTGCCTGAAACTCAGTAGGAAAGTTTTCCCTTTTTGAAAAAAAAAAAAAAAAACTTTTAAGTTCAGGGATACAAGTGCAGGTTTCTTACATAGGCAAACTTGGGTCATGGGGATTTGTTGTACAGATTATTTTATCATCCAGGTATTAAGCCTAGTACACATTAGTCCTCCGCCTTTGGGTCAAACCTCTCTGAGCCACACATTGCAGATAGTATTTGGGGGGTCTCTTACCTAGTGTGTACTGAGAGTAGAAAATCTTTGGCCTTTTTTTTTTTTTGGATCAATAAAACTTGCTCTGTTTAGAAACACTTTCTCAGAGTTGCTGCTGCCCAGTGTTCATCCAACACCATTTGGATCTGATTCTTCTTAGTGGCTAAATATTGGTTCTTCAATTCATAGACCTGATCCTGTTCTTTGGAAACTGCAATACAAAGTAAGCCCAAATGTCACATGTGTCTTTAACTGCTCTTGGTCAATTCAGTCCATTCCAACTCAAAAGGAAAATTGAAACTCATCAACTTTTAGGATGTGCTAAAGCTCTTCTCTTCTTCTCTATGCTATTACATGCTCATCCTCAATAGGAAGCGATGCTACCTCTCATTAAGTTGGTATTTGGAGTGATTTCTGGATATCTAGCCAGCCCCTCAGAATGAGAGACGTAAAGTAAATATATCTTACTATCTGTGGAGTGGTAGAGTAAAATACATAAAGGTCTTCATCTATGGAATAGCAGAGTATAATAATGCACTTAAAGTTAGGACAAACTTAATTTTATTAACCACTCTAAAATTTGTAAGTAATATGGCCAAAGCAACTAATGTAATTTCTATGGGTATGTTTCCTCATTTATAAAAGTGATAAATAATAATATATTTCACAACTTACAAGAATTGAATGAGAACTTAAGAAAATTGTGTAAAGGTAATTAGCCTAGTGGCTGGCATATGATGGGTGCTGAAAAAAAGTGGATGATTATTTCTGATATGAATGGAGAAATAATTTAATTCTGTAAGATGAAAACGCAAAGCTGTATGCCTCAAACTATAGGAAAGGTAAATTACTACAGCATTTTATTGATGCTATTTCAGTGAAATTTTGCCAACATGGCCTTTGATCCCTTTTATGAAATTATTTTGTGTTCTTATAACAGATTTAAAATAATAAATGCATAAATTCACTTCATTAATAAATCAGCTTCTACCAACTTAAAGTCATGAGAAGTCATATTTTTGGTCTTAAAATATTTGGTGTTTACATTAGAAAAAACATTCTTTCATTTGGGGTCCCATTTATTTCATAATAGAAGGTTTACTAAATATGATTTAAGGCACAGGACTGTTTCCTACAAATTAATTAGAAGTGAGGGCAGTAGAAGCCAGAACACCAGTGTGTGTTCTTTAGCAACTTATAGATTGCAGTTAATGAAATACAGTAGACTGGAATATAGATTGTTTGAAAAACAATTTTAAAAATGACAACTAACAAACAGAAGTCCTATAAGTAGCCCAACTATAACTAGACCATTATCATCCACTGGCAGTCTATCCTGTCTCAAATTCATGTAGTCATCATTAACTCCTGCTAGCACATCATCAGTATATACTGGCTCTACTAAACATTAAAAAATCACATTTGTCATGTTTTTTCTTCATATTCCACTAGTTTTCCAAAACATATACTGTATTGTTAAGTATCAGTTTAGGCCAAAGTTTATTTTATTCTTAAATTCCCAAAAGAGATCATTAAGAGCATACATTGAAAATTTAGTTTACTGTAATTCTTTCCAAATACATAAATAGGAGCTTTTTGGCTAAGATCACAGGTATGTATAAAAAAATGATTAATAGTACCATATAATTTAAACAACGCCTTATTCCTTTTGGAATAATGTTAATAGGCTTTTCTGAAAACATTTAAATTATAATTTTTCTAATTTACACTGATGTATTTACAGCTGTATATCAGGATTTACTGAAAAAAACTGTGAGAAAGCAATTGACCACTGTAGACTGCTGAGCATCAACTGTCTGAATGAAGAATGGTGTTTCAATATAATTGGAAGATTCAAAGTAAGTAATTTAATACATGGCAACATAATTTAGCCCTTCAAAATACAATAGACTCAGTTAGTCTATATTTCAAATGCTCTTATTAATCTTAGCCAGAGAAATATATCCTTATATCTATATTTAAATGTGAGTTATGTAAAGCTTAGCAATAGGGGTTTTAATTTATAAGAATTATGTTGGGAGGGAATTAATAAATGTTCTAGCAGGTGTTTTTATTATAAAGTAAGTATAAAGCTAATTGAGGCCTGGTGATATACTTCTTAGTATATAAAACCCCAGTTACTAATACTTTAAGCTCTTTAACTAGATGAGAAATAAAATCAGTCTAGTGGTTGATTGTTAGGGTCCATAAAATATGCTTTTTTAGTGAATAGTTTTGGAAATTACTTTACAAATACAATATATCTGTACTACACATGGTAAGGGATATTCCACAACCTAGCAATGTTACTTGTAGGTGTGTCTATTAGAGAAATTATCAGGTATTTACTGAGAGACCTACACAGGAATTTTCACTTCAAATCTGAAACTAAACCTGGTAAATAAGAGAACGGACAATTTCATCATGGTGTAGTCTTACAATGGAGTTATAAAAACTAGTTAAAATGAATAGACAATAGCTATATGTATTAATACTTACAAATATCAAAATATTGAATTTTAAAATTTTATAAACTTGAGGATTACACACACCAGCTTTATTTGAAAGGCAAACTATAGGGAGGTAGATGGGAGAATGAAATCAGGGAGAGTACAAAGGGAACTTCCAATGTTTCCGCAAAGCTTTTTTTTTTCAAAAAATAATTTTTTTGAGAAATAAGGCAAGAAAAATAAATACAACATGAAGATAGAATAAATAAAATGGTATGGTTTTGATAAGCATTCCTCATTACTATTCATTGGAACGCTATAAAAATTAAAAAGTAGAACTAACAAGTTAAATATGGCAAAATCCCAGGATTCATTATAACTTTTTAGAAACCAATAGTGCTTCTGTAATATGGCAACAACTAATTAAGACATGACACTAAAAATTAATACTATAAAAGTGAAATAAAGTATGATTATAATTGTATCAAAACACTTCAGAAAACATTTAACAAAATGTGGCTAATATCTCTATGCTGAAAACTAAAAAAAAGATTAGAGGGAAATGGAATATGCCCTATAAATAAAGTTATAAAATATTTATGAATTAGAAAAATTAATATTTTATGATGTCCTTTCTTCTTACTGATATTAACAAATGTTTTGTAGAAATGGGTAAGCTGATTATAAAACTGATATGAAACATCAAAGGACTTCAAATAGCTAAGCAATCAAAAATAACAGCAAATCTGAAGGATTTTACCAACCTGATTTCAGGAGTTACTTTCAAGCTAGAGTATCAAGGCAATGTGGTACTAGCATGTGATGCTTAATACTGAGGGTCAACTTGATTGGATTCAAGGATGTCAAGTATTGACCCTGGGTGTGTCTGTGAGGGTGTTGTCAAAGGAGATTAACATTTGAGTTGGTGGGCTGGGGAAGGGAGACCCACCCTTAGTCTAGGTGGGCACCATCTAATCATCTGCCATCACAGCCAAAATGTAAAGCAGGCAGAAAAACATAAATAGGCTAGACAGGCTTAGCCTCCCAGCCTACATCTTTCTTCTGTGCTGGATACTTCCTGCTGTCGAACATTGGACTCCAAGTTCTTTGCTTTGGGACTCAGACTGGCTTCCTTGCTCCTCAGCTTGCAGACAGCCTACTGTGGGACCCTGTGATAGTATGAGTTAATACTCCTTAATAAACTCCCCTTTTCGTATAAATCTATCCTATTAGTTCTGTCCCTCTAGAGAACCCTGACTAATACATAGCATAAGGATGAACTAGAAGAACACACACACACACACACACACACACACACACACACACACACAGAGGAAAGGAGACTTCAAAGATAGATCCACAGGGAAATTTCTGTTGAATTCTCTCAAAAACACCAAGGTAATTTAACTAACAAAGGAACATCTTATCAAAACACACGTGGAAAAAAAGTGAGTCCATATCCCCTACGTCAAACCACACAATAATTAATTTGACATGAAGCATAAACCTGAGAGTTAAAGAGAAATTTATAAAACTTCTTGAGAATAAAATGGAGCAAAAAAAAAAAAAAAAAAAAAAAAAACACCAAAGGATGAGGTTCTTCATGACCATGTATTAGACTAAACTTTGTTAGATAGGGCACAAATTAATTGGTTTATTGAACTTAATTAAATTTAAAAACTTCTGTGCATCAAAATAATTTTTAAAAAGACAACAATAACCAGTGATTACCCACCTAAATTTACATTAGAAATAAACATAATCATAATAGAGGTATGTACTGTTCACATGAGATAATATGAAATAAAATGTCTTTATTGAAACAAAATGATGGAAAAAATTGAGAGAAATACTAACCAGAAACCAGTTGATGCCTACCTTACTTTTATGTAAAACAGACCTTAAAACTTAAAATCAGAAATCATAAAATTCTGATTTTTAAAATTCTTAAAATTAAGAAATTAATAAATCCTCTTTCACGGTGGGGTGTATTTGTTTCTTCATGAAAAACTATGTGTGAGTTATATTGTTAATTTTTAAAGGGAAAGAACAAATAAAATTAGAAAATATATTGTATAGATAATCTTTAGATATAAATGAAAATAAAGGTAAATACACATTTTAAATGTTCAAACTGTCTCAAATTTTTAAATTTAATTTTATTTTGCTTTAAGTTCTGGGATAGATGTACTGAATGTAAACGTTCGTTACATTGGTATACATGTAGTATGGTGGTTTGCTGCACCTATCAACCCGTCATATAGGTTTTAAGCCCCACATGCATTAGGTATTTGTCCTAATACACTCCCTCTCCTTCCCGCCACTCTGCCTAACAGGCCTTGGTGTGTGATATTTCCCTCCCTATCTCCATGTGTTCACACTGTTCAGCTCCCACTTATGAGTGAGAACATGTGGTGTTTGCTTTTCTGTTCCTATGTTGCTTTGCTGAGGATGATGGTTTCCAGCTTCATCCACATCTCTGCAAAGGACATGAACTCATTCTTTTTTATACTGCATAATATTCCATGGTGTATATGTGCCACAGTTTCTTTATCCAGCCTATCATTGATGGGCATTTGGGTTGGTCCCAAGTCTTTGCTGTTGTAAATAGTGCTGCAATAAACATACGTGTGCATGTATATATTTAAGAAGGAGAAGAAACTGTCTCCTAAGAAGAAAATCTTTAAACACTTGTAGTAAAAACATTACATATATACACATGCATATACATTACATATATAGGCATATATATAAATGTATACGTACATATATGTATATATATAATAATGTGTAATGTGTATACATACATATATGCATATATGTAATGTATATGCATGTGTATATACATTTATACAAACACACACACGCATATATATATACACATGCCCATAAATACATATATGTCAATTTTACTTTACTCCCAAATAGTAAAATATATCTACGCGTGTTTAAATGACATACTCAACTTGCAGCATCTTGGATTAACGATGTCCTAGAATGTATTGCCTTTAGGAATTGTGAGATTTTCATTTGTTTGTTTGTGTTCATTTTAAAGTTATATCTAAGAGAACTGGGACAATTTCATTCTTTTACTTTCTTTGTGCCATATGTGATTAATAACTCCCCAGAGCATACTTAAAATAAATACCTATTGAATAAAGAAGTGATCTTGAATAATAGTGATTATCATGTCTTAAAACAAGAAAATCAAATACTTGGTAATGAATTAGGTAGCCACATTTTTGTTCTTGTAGTAATACTTTTGAAAATCAAAGAAATCTTTAAAAGGAAATAAATGAAAATAGGGGAAGAACAGGTTCTCTGGCCATTAGCTATGGTGCACTTTTATGGGATACTACAGATTGTGAATAATAAATTAGTTACTCATATATGTTTTAGAATAGTGTACATTTCTTCACAATCATGAAAAATTCCAGTATTTGCTCAATTTCTTCAGTCATTTTCTCATAATTAGAAAATAAGAGGCTTTACTTGTTTTGCTTTGTGTTATCTGTGTTATTTTTGGAGGGAAACATTAGATAATGAATCACTGTAGTGTAAGAAATTACTTTCAGGATGAGCATGGTGGTGCACGCCTGTAATCCCAGCATGTTGGGAGGCTGAAATGGACAGATCACTTGACCTCATGAGCTGGAGACCAACCTGAGCAACATAGCAAAACCCCATTTCTACAAAATATGTAAATAGCCAGGCATGGTGGTGCATGTCTGCAGTCCCAGCTACTCAGGAGGCTGACATGGGCAGATGGCTTGAGCCCAGGAGGTGGAGGTTGTTGCAGTGGGCAGATATAGCACTACTGCATTCCAGCCTGGGCGATAGAGAGAGACACAGACCAAAAAAAAAAAAAAGAACGAACGAACGAAAGAAGGAAGGAAGGAAAGAAAAAAGAAAGAGAAAGAAATTCCTGTCAGTCACCTCACAAGTCATTAAATTAAATTGATCATTCACATATCCATATATGAGTATTTCTTTTTTTTTATTATACTTTAAGTTTTAGGGTACATGTGCACAACGTGCAGGTTAGTTACATATGTATACATGTGCCATGTTGGTGTGCTGCACCCAGTAACTCATCATTTAACATTAAGTATATCTGCAAATGCTATCCCTCCTCCCCCACTCCCCACCTCACAACAGGCCCCGGTGTGTGATGTTCCCCTTCCTGTGTCCATGTGTTCTCATTGTACAATTCCCACCTATGAGTGAGAACATGCGGTGTTTGTTTTATTGTCCTTGCGATAGTTTGCTGAGAATGATGGTATTTCTAAAGGAAATTTAGAAATTAATTATAATATCTTGGGTAAAAGTACAGATATTCAATAATTTATGGTCACCTACCATTCCTTGAACTCCAGTCACAATTTTATATGTAGAAATATAGATGGAAATATGGAAAAGATTGCATTTCCTATTTCATGTCTATCCCAATACATGCCTTCATCCAGAATGAAACTACCTCACAACATTTGTGATTATGTCGACTACTTCTTCCTTTCTGTTCCCATTGTTTGCAATACTGTCTTTCTACATAGCAGTGACTACACTAAATGGGATTTCTTGGAATGACCGTAAACACACATTAGACTGTGAGCTCAGTGAGAGCAAGGATGCCGTAATTTAAACTTTTTGTCTCTTTTTAGCATAACAAGTTGGAGAAGAGTTATATTTCAGAAAATATCTGTTGAATTTTCACATTTCTCTAGAATATAGTATGGTCGTGGAGTTGTCAGCAACTACTGTGATTTATGGAAAAATGTTAAAGTAATAATAGGAGACCAGAAAATGATCTTATATAATTTCCCAAACTACTTGAGAATTTTCTGTTAAAATCAGATTTCCCTTGGTCCCCAGAGAGCCAAAATAGGCCAGCTTTGTTTTTTATTTTGCATTATTCTACATTTTTTTGATACAGTTCCTAAATTTAGGTGCTACCTAGAAAAGCTAGAGGAAAAATAATTCTAATGTTTTTTTAATTTAAATAATATAATTACTATTGATTTTACTTTATTAATTTTCCATAGAAGATTTTGACTATGAGTGGAAATTGAACATTAATTTATGTAAATTCATCATTGCTTTTTGAAGGATCATTACATTTCTTTAAACTGGATAGAATAAGATATTTTAGAAATAATCTGTTAATAATTTATTAGTACTTAAACTTCAGAAGGATAAGTGAATAAGTGATGTCAAAGCAAGAAGGTGGTGTCATAAAAACAATAAAACATCAGAATTATAAGGTTATATACTTCCAATTTTTAACAATAATAGTTCTTATGTGTCAATTAAAACTTCCATTGAAAATATTTTTATTGGGGAATAGAGAATAAATTTTAAAATAAAGTAACAATTGATGAGATTTGAAACCTAAGTATAAAGGTTTTATGTCTTAGACCTGTGAGAATTGAGGTGTGTGAGTTGAAAAAAATTCTATAATTTTTATTTCCTTATCTGAAGTATGGAAATGAATATACAAATATTCTATCCAGGCTATTGAAAAAAACGATGAAATGAATAGAATGAGTTAATGCTTTTGAACCCATTTGAACAATGAATTCACATATGTGGTAAAATGGCCACATATACAAATACTAAGAAAAAAGAGAAAGAGAGAGAGGTGAGGTTTTCCCACTATTAATATCTGCCTATATGAAGGAATTTCTTTTCATTTTTCTGTATGGTTTCTAAAAACTAGCAAATGCTTTAAATAAATATAAATAGAATCACCAGGGAATATAGATGCTGTAATTCTAGGTATATGCCATAATTTCATGATATAGTTTCTTTAAGAAAGAGAAGTTTACAATGCTTAATACATCATGAAAAGCAAGATTTCTAATGGAAATCCTTATCTTTCCTAAGAAAGGTTGCTGCTGAAATAAGAAATCAGCATCTAAAGTTGCTTTAAAATCCTCTTCATACTAGCAATCAAAATTAGTTTTCCCTTATAAAATAGAAAAGCCTTAAGGAAAGCAACATTGAATATATTTGGCACATGAAATGACAAATCAGTTGGTTAAGGTTATAAAATTGTTATAAATATGTATTTTGTGTCAATCAAATAAAAATCACAAAACTTTGATACTGCAAAATTTGCTTATTTCTGATGTGACGTGAGATACAAGAAATAGATTACTTTCCTTTTTATAGACAATTTTCTTGATTCTCTTGTTTCTTTTTACTGTCATTGTGAAACCATTTCATCTTTGTCTTAATTTCACTGTTTGCTTACCAGAATTACTCCTCTCACAAGCTTATTGAGGTTCCAAGTCAGTTCAAGTTTAGTTGTCTAATATGTACCAGTTAATTAGTTCACTGTCAAAAGTAAGATAGATGTTTGCTTCCAAAGGCATGTTTGTGTATTTCCAAACCTTGGCATTCAACTCACTAAAAGAAGAAATAGATCAAATGCTGAATTGATTCCTCTTTTCAGTTTTTATATATCGAGTGGGCTGTCAAGTACAGGATAGATTAACACATTGCTATTTTTCATGTATATTGTTATTAGCAACTTATAAACACCTATTGTTTACTGCAATTAATGTAATTTTTATTTTCTTATAGAAATGTGAGCTATACATTTTATAGTATAAGGTCTAATTTAATATATTTGATAATGAGTTTAGTCTCACCTATAGGTGGAGGAAACTTCTGATAAGCATGTTAAGTTGGGTTATTCTATGGTAACTAAATCCCCCCTTCTCCCAACACACACACACACACACACACACACACACACACACACACACACTTCAGAAACCTACAGCAACAGAGGATCATTTCTCTCTCTCATGGCATGCCAAATACAGCTCTACTACTCATCCTCCTTAATTTCAGAAATAAAGCTTTGAGTGTATAATCAACACTTAGGAAAAGAAACCATCCCAGTTTGCCTAGGAATGAGTAGTTCGGTAGACATAAGACTTTTAGCTTTTAAAAAAAGAAAGTCCCAAGCAAACAGCTAAGTTGATCACCTTAAATTCGCCATACCATAATAAGTGAACTTATTTAAATGAAGATAATCATACTTCTATTTCAGAGGTAAAGTTTGAAATGTATAAATTTTGATATAAATTCCCAGACCACAGAAAATTTTCTGTTAAATATTTGTCACCTAATCTATGAATTAAATGGGAAATAGTGTTTAAAATGAGATTATTTTAAAGCATTAATTCCAAATATTAATTTAAATAAATTAAAAAATCAAACTAAGTGAACACTTCCATGTAAACTAACTAATTTTTAATCTCTTTGGTTCTAAATAAGATTGATGGGCCAAAGTTAATATTACCATAGTACCTGAGGTCACTGTGAAACTTAAGATATCTTAACAGAGAAGATCATCATTCTACTGAAAATTAACTTCATTTTAAAAGAGAGGTCACATTAAAATAACTGAATTCCACAAAGACAGCTATCTGGTCATACAAATAACGTTTGACTCACTTAATTGTCTTTTTATTTAAGTTTACAAAGATGAAAAAAATAGTGTTTCAGCAAGCAATGAGCATTACATTAGTCGCCATTTCACTGTGAATTTGAAATAATTACTTTTCTTTTATTGGCAGCATTTTTGAACTTCATACTCAAAAAAAGGAAGTTGATTTAGTTAAAAATCATCTTACTTGTAAAACATAGTACTTAAGAAAACACTTTGCAGACTCCTGGTCAATATAATAAATATTTTTTCATAATAGTATTACCAAAGTATTGTCATTTGTTTTATATTCTCCACCATATAACAATTGTTCCTTAGGAATATCAACTGGAAATCTGGTTCATCCAATAAACCAAAATGAATCTACCAGTATAAAATTAATCAATAAAAAACAGCTGTGGTATATTTTAATGTTTCCCCTTTTCCCTTGGCTTCTAGAAAGGTCAGAGCAATTTAAAGACAAACATTTAGTTTATTCACTCAATAGATGGCATCACTTGAAGCTTAAGAAGGTGCACATGCGTATTATAGACAATGGACAAGAACAAATTAAGAGAGAAAAGGCCAGGAATGTATTTCATATAGCAAGCCAAAAAACACTTTAAGACTAAAAACAAAGCAACACCAGTTACCACTAATCTTAAGAAGATAAACATTATGAATGATTAAGAAGTTAACAAACTGAATAAAGCTTTTGTAAATATACAAAAAGAACTTGTACACTGCTCAAAAGGCCTTTCTGTTGAACCTCTACAGAAATGATGAGCCTCAGTAATGGGATGGCTGGGTCAAATGGTATTTCTAGTTCTAGATCCCTGAGGAATCGCCACACTGACTTCCACAATGGTTGAACTAGTTTACAGTCCCACCAACAGTGTAAAAGTGTTCCTATTTCTCCACATCCTCTCCAGCACCTGTTGTTTCCTGACTTTTTAATGATTGCCATTCTAACTGGGGTGAGATGATATCTAATGACTATAAATCATGCTGCTATAAAGACACATGCACACGTATGTTTATTGCGGCATTATTCACAATAGCAAAGACTTGGAACCAACCCAAATGTCCAACAATGATAGACTGGATTAAGAAAATGTGGCACATATACACCATGGAATACTATGCAGCCATAAAAAATGATGAGTTCATATCCTTTGTAGGGACATGGATGAAATTGGAAACCATCATTCTCAGTAAACTATCGCAAGAACAAAAAACCAAACACCGCATATTCTCACTCATAGGTGGGAATTGAACAATGAGATCACATGGACACAGGAAGGGGAATATCATACTCTGGGGACTGTGGTGGGGAGGGGGGAGGGGGGAGGGATAGCATTGGGAGATATACCTAATGCTAGATGACGAGTTAGTGGGTGCAGCGCACCAGCATGGCACATGTATACATATGTAACTAACCTGCACAATGTGCACATGTACCCTAAAACTTAAAGTATAATAAAAAATAAAAATAAAAAAAAATAAAAAAAAAAAAAGAAATGATGAGCCTCTCAACAACATGATGAAATTGAACCAAGTTAATACTGATGAAGCTTCAAGATTAATGGCTCATTTGTAATACAGCGGTGATGCATCTAATTCCTACAAAAGACCATTAAGTTAAATGTTTTACACAAAAAGTGCTTCCACTCTTCCATCTCACCATCATACTTTACTTATATTAACATGCTTTAAAAGTTATATTGTACATCTATTTTCACGTTGGTGCTGTGAAATGTGTGTGTGTATCAGCATCCTCACGTGAACACACAAGGTATAAATGAGAGGTCAGAATCAGAGATAGACCTATATGAAAATACTCCTAGCCTCTACATATGGCTTAAATAAATTGCTCTTTTAAATTAACTGCTCTTAACATTCAGGTTGTTATGTTAGAGGATAATGTACTGGTGTTGCAATAATTTTAAAAAGGTATTAAGAGCTGCAATCACAAATAACTCCCTCTAAATCCAAATTGTATCTAAAGTTATAATATCTTCATAGTGTCCTTATTCAATATAGAAGGTTATAAGTACAGATAAATCGTTCAGACACCCATTGAAATATATCCTGGGTGACTTTGTTTTTTTCATTAAGAAAAGCCAGAAGTCAAATTTGGTCTTCAGGTTAAAGTAGTAGGAAGAATACCACAGCACCCCTGTGAGCAGGGATTCATATTATTTGTGTCATTTTTCCTGGCATCTCTCATTGCTCCTTACCAGCTCATCTCTCTCAAGGTTGTTACAGAATACTTAATGTCTCATTTTTAAATGGTTCCTTAGCTCCTGAGTGGCAGAAACAGGGATTCATATCTTTGATCCAACTTCCTCTGATATTCTTAGTTCAAAAAACAAACAAACAAGAACAAAAACAATTGCAGACAAAACAAAATACCTTAGACAGGACTTAATTCAAACTTAGTTTTTGTTGTTGCTGTTTTGTTATTTTTTTGCCGCAGAAGACATGATTTTATTCTTTGTTATTGCTAAATAGTATTCCATTGTGTGTATGTATATGTACGTGTATGTGTGTATAAACAATTTTCTTTATCTAGTCATCAATTGGTGGACACTTAGATTGATTCCACATTTTTGGTATCATGAATAATGAATCTAAACATACTTGTGCTGGTATCTCTTTTATATAATGATTTCTTTTCCTTTGCGCAGATATCCGGTAGTGCGATTGCTGGATCAAATCACATTTCTGTTTCTTGTTCTCTGAGAAATTCCCATACTATTTTCCACAGTGGTTGTACTAATTTACATTCCTATCAGCAGGGCATAAGCATTCCATTTCTCTGCATCTTCACCAACATCTATTGTTTTTTGACTTTTTAATAATGGCCATTCTGATTGGTATAAGATGATGT
Organism: Pan troglodytes; assembly: GCF_028858775.2. NCBI lineage: Eukaryota > Metazoa > Chordata > Mammalia > Primates > Hominidae > Pan > Pan troglodytes. The sequence continues at coordinate 77,347,545 of NC_072403.2, read as the reverse complement.
CTCATTATGGTTTTAATTTGCATGTCTCTGATGATTGGTGATGTTGAGCATTTTTCCATATGTGGGCTGGCTATTTGTATGTCTTCTTTTGAAAAATGTCTATTCATGTCATTTGTCCACTTTTTAATTGGGTTATTTGGTTGTATTTTGAAGATGTTGAGTTGCTTGAGTTCCTTATAAATTCTGGATTTTAGTCCCCTGTTGGATGCATAATTTGCAAATATTTTCTCCCAATCTGAAGGTTGTCTGTTCACTTTATTGATTATTTCTTTTGCTGTGCAGAAGCATTTTAGGTTAATCAAGTCTTATTTGTTTATTTTTGTCTTAGTTGCTTGTACTTTGAGATCTCAGTCATGAGTTCTCTTCCTAGGCCAGTGTCCGGAAGAGGATATTCTGAAATTATTTTTAAATTTTTATTTCAATACTTTTGGGGGTACAGGTGGTTTTTAGTTACATGAATAAGTTCTTTAGTGGTGATTTCTTAGATTTTGGTTGACCAGTCACCAAAGCAGTGTACACTGTACTCAATATGCAGTCTTTGGGGACTCAGAGGGAAGGGTGAGAGGGGGATGAGAGATAAAAACTGTCTATTGTTTTGTTAAGTTTTAAGTGAAGAAATGACTCTACAGGATCCTATCTATATGAATAATGTACTATTCTGCTAAGTTTATTTTGTACAGTCATATATTCAGAATTTATTAGGCCTTCATATTTTCTATCACAATGAGGACCCAAATCCAATAAAGACAATCTCCACTGACGGTGAAGATTGATTAATGCCATTTGTAGAGTTCAACATTTGATGTCTCAGTATAAAAGTAATGGGTTAAAGCTTTTGATCATCTCACAACTTGGAAATATATCATAAAATTTTATTTTTGGTAATCATTTAATATAATTAAATGATAATTATTTTTAAAATTATTTCTTTTTTTTCTTTCTTTTTCTTTTTTTTTTGAGACAAAGTCTTATTCTGTAGCCCAGGCTGGAGTGCAGTGGTGTGATCTCAGCTCACCGCAATCTCTGTGTCCCTGGTTCAAGTGATTCTCCTGCCTCAGCCTCCAGAGTAGGTGGGATTACAGGTGCACGCCACTGCACCTGACTCATTTTTTGTATTTTTAGTAGAGACAGGGTTTCACCCTGTTAGCCAGGCTGGTCTTGAACTCCCAACCTCAGGTAATCCATCTGCCTTGGCCTCCCAAAGTGCTAGGATTACAGGCATGAGGCACCACGCCTGGCCAATTTTTTTTTTCCTCACATTTAGTGTTGACTCATACTTTAGGGTTGTTGTGCAATTAGGAAATTGTGATTGCAAATCCAGGTAGACCACCATGACTTGAAACAGAACAATGCTTACTTAGTGTAGTAATTTCATTAATGGAACTGTCAGATTCCTTGTACTGCATGTCTCAGCTGTGCTTTTCTCTGCCAAATTCAAGGGAGATTTGTTAATAAAAAACGTGGAGAAGCAGAAATAATTGAGGGGTATGCTCTAAAGAGAATACATAGCCCTAGTTTGTCTCTAGGGCTTACATTTCATGCTGGTTGATGTCTTCCTAATACCCAAGTAGCGCAGCATGTACTAAAACTTAGTGATGACCTCAATGTGACCTAAAATGGTTTACATTTAGTTAGTTCAATTGTGGATATAACTATATATGATTTTTGTATTTGAAGATGCTGGAGATTACCATAAACAAATCATATTATCAGACAATATGCCCTGATTATCTTCAACTATTTTCAAATGATAGCAAAAGTCTAATTTGAACACACCATGACATTTATTGTGCTAATTCTACTGTTATAAGTGTTTTAAATGGTGTATCTCTTAATTTATACCATAGGTATTTTTAATTTGTGAGGGGAAAGATGTATTATAGCCCATCAAACAGAAGATTAGGGACTGCTGTATATTGAGAGTGAGTCAAAGCTAAAAGATTATCATATAGGCTTTTGAACATGGATATGACAAAAGATAGTACAGAAAGAAAAGATAAAGAAATAGAAGAAATAAAGAGAAGTATAAAAAGTGTGTCCCATAAAGTTTTCTATAATCACTGTGGTTTTAAAAATTAGTTGTTTATGTTATATGTATATATTGAAAAATATATCAAAAAACAATTTACCATTTTTCCTTGTTTCCTTTTTGTAGTATTTATGCATTCCAGGGTGCACAAAAAATCCATGTTGGTTTTTGAAGAATGTTTACCTAATTCATCAACACCTCTGCTACTGTGGAGTCACCTTCCATGGTATTTGCCAAGATAAAGGTCCTGCTCAATTTGAATACATGTGGCAATTGGGATTTGCAGGTAACAAATTTATGTAATTTTTTTCAATCTGCTTGAATCATTTCAAAATTTGCTAGTCACGTATTCATTTTCTAAACACACAAAGTATTTTACATCTCAAAACATAATATAAACTAAAAATAAAATTAATACTCTTATTTTCTGATGTATTCCTTTAACTGACATGTTTAACACCGACTACATCCTAGGAAATCTACTTGGTACAAGAGAGATAATAGTGAAGTAAACTAGAGCTATTTCCTACTTTCATAAATCCATTTGTTGGAAGGGAGTGGTTAATGGACAAATACAGTGATAACTATGTAATTTTATTTAAAAACAAAATGCTCTTATGAGAACAGGTAGCATTCCATGAATGCTTATAAGCAATGAGCCTATTTAGAAAAAAATAAAAAAAAAACTTGGCAATTGAGATATTGAGTTGGGTTGCCAGAAAAGGTTTCCATGAGAAAATGACCCCTGAAGAGAGATATAGAGAATAATGTCATGGCAGAGAAGTTGGAGAAGAGAGGATTCTGGGTTGAGGGAATTGTATTTGTAAAAACATTATATTAGAAGAAATGGCTTCTTTGAAGGCCTGTCTGGGGCTGTGAGAAAAGACTAATAACAATTCCATGGAGGGGGTGAAGCCAGAACTAAAATGCTGGGTTAGATATTTTGATTTCTATTCTAAAAGGAATAGAAAATTACTATAGGTTTTGACACATTCGATAAGTTTATAACAAGTAGAGAAACACATGGAAGAGAAGGAAAAAAGCTAGGGAGTTGGTTGGAGTAATAATGTGAGTCATAATGCTGGAAGCTTGAAATAAATGGAAGATCTTGTTTATGAATTGGAAATAGCAAGTGATGAAGGTGTCAACAGGACTCCTAGTTTTCTGTCTTACACACTTGAAATGAAATCATTCCAGCACTTGTGTTCCCATATATGTTTTTGTTTATATTATAGAGTTTCAATTTCTATCGCAATCTGTTTTGATGAGCTTAATTATCATTCTTTGATTACATTTCTAATATTATTTAACTTAGCTGATGCAAATTTGATTTACATTCTTAAGACTATATGGTATTTTCATTCTTTTAAAGAATATTTCCTCTGACAGTGATATTTTGGCACTTCAGTTTACAAACAACCAGCAAATTAACAGTTTGATGTCTCTGTTTTTGAGTAACAGCTAACCAACAGCAGCTGAATTTCTAACATTGTATTACATCACAACAGTGTTGAAGTAAACTAACAATTAGCCTTTTAAACAGAAAACATGATAATTTATTTCACCATGCTCATAAAATAGTATACTGTAGAGTTAACAACCTTTAATGACAGAAATAGTTATCAGTTCATTAATCGGATCACACTGAAGACCAAAAGTGGTAGAAGAGAGCAAAGCATTGTTGATTATACTATGTTGATGCTGAAAGGAACTTTCAGAGACTCTGTTATGAATACTTACTATTTTATAAATGACACAATCAGACGAAACAAAGAAATAAATAGAGTTGAGGTTAGAGGAATTAACCTCAGTACTATTTAGGGATTGTGTCAGTTCAGTTGTTTTTAAACCCTGACCACATATTAGAATCATCTGAAGGAGCTCTTGAAACATACTAATGGTGAACTCTCATTACAGAACAATCAAACTGGAATTGTAGTGAGATGGACACAGAGTATTTTTTGAGGTTCCCTAAATGCTTTCAATGTGCAGATTGAGAAATGCTCTCTACTGTTACAACCAAATTAGTTCACATATTTCAGTGCTTGCATCATTTTTGCACTTCATTTTCCTTTGTCTCATAGTAGGAATAATGCTTTCATATGTTTGGTTATTTTTAAATATTAAACTTCTTTTGAGAACTATAAATTGCTACAGGGAACATATTCACAATGATGAAATGGCAAAAGTATTTTTGAGGGAAAATGGAAGGAATAATAGCAAGTCAAATTGCTCATGGATAAATCAGCTTTGAGCAAATATAGTCAACTTTATGAATGGCAGTAAAATAACAAATATATGTTTTAGAAAATGGGTGGTGTAATACAAATTTAAAATTACTCATGGAAAACTTAGAAGAAAGCAATTATCTTCAAAACAATGTATGCATATTTAATCATTATTCCTTCCTGAATTACTGGACAGAACTTACTGAATATAGCTAATTATAACAAAAATTAAAATTATGTGACCACTACATCTGAGAATCTAAATGACTTGGGCTTTCCAATGGAAAAGAAACAGTGTGATAATGCACAGACCGAATGAATGTTTAAGTAAAACACTTAAACTCATTTTGAATTTCAATATGAAGATTCAGCAGTGAAACTTCTCAAGTTTTCAAAACAAAATAGAAGTTAAAATAAATGAAAAATATGTAAATAGAATTATACATTTTACGTATTGCAAAATTCCTTCTTATTTCTTTTGATAACTGCCATTAAGATCTTCTTTTACTTTTTCCTCATGAAATATAAAATGTAATTGAAGAGGAACTTTAAAATCATGCTGGTAATTTTGCATGGGGTGCATTAATTTTACCAGCAGGAAAATTATTTTAATTAAGGGATTTTTCTAACAACTAAATTAAGTGTCTTACACGCCCAATCAATTCTTGCCAATATGATTGCTCTACAGAGAAGGGATGGTAATTAATTAGAAGAAGCCCCTTCAAGGACAATTGGTCGACAGTGCACATCTTGAGAAAGAGCTGACATGCACTGTTTCTTTTCAGTGTCATCATCTATGTTCATTATGTGTATTATTAAGTTTGAGGAAAAGAGCTACTGACAGAGTGGATAAAGAGTTGCGAAGTGAAGTAAGACAATATGAATCATGCTTAAGAAAAGACAAAATCCTAGACAAAAAAAGAAAATAAGAGAAATTCTTTTAAATCTCTTTCTTCTTGAAGCATGTCATAATTTCAGTTTGCTTATCCAAGTTAAACATAGAGTTAAAACACTTAACATGTACTAGTGAACTTTTTTTCTAAATAAATAGTGATTGTTGCATTTGTGAGTTGATATTGCAAACAAATATTTACTTTGAAAGTTTTATTTTTCCTTTATAAAGTAATGGATCTTCTGGTAGAACACCTTCCAGAATATTAATTATAATCTATGCATTATACGTTACTTCTTAAATTTTAAACGATTTTTGTGAAAATAGGAAATGCTGTATCAACAAAGCAATCTTTATCAAAATCTATTTTTCTTAGTATATTGTTCTACCTTCAAGTCTTCTTTTGTCAAATGCCTGCTATTTATATATCTATTAAGTATTTTAGGGACTTTAGTTTTAATCTTTAGTTGAAGGCTTTTTAAAAAACTGAGTATTAAAAAAACTGGTTTAGTATTTTTCATTCATATCACTTAATAGTAAGTTTTTAAAGCATTTTTACATGCTTTGAAAGAGAATTCTCTTAATTAAGTCGCTAATTAGAAATAAACAACTTTAATAAACAGAATAAAGCTAATTAAATCATAAGGAAGAAAATATTTCTTACAAACAAGAATTAAAATGTTAAAATGCATTGGACTAAAAGTAACAAAAACATGCAACTTCTACATGGAGAAAACTTTAGATATTGCTGTAGTATAGGTGCATGCATACATAATCTGAAAGAAAATCCTAAAGATATATTACACTGTAGCTACTATTATTCTTAATAGTTTTTTCTTTCAACCTTCATACTAATTATATTAGTGATTTACACACTACCATACACTATTTGAGTATTCTGAATTTTACAATGTGTTTACTTTTGCCAGTGAGTTTTATAATTTCAGAAGTGTTCTTACCACAAACATGATAACTATATGAGGTAATGCATATGTTAATTAGCTAGATTTGGTCATTCTGCAATGTGTATATACTTCAAAATATCATGTTGTATATCATACATACATAATCATAACCTTATGTATGATACATACGGTTTCATCTGTAAATTTAAAATAATAATAACCTTCCCCCTGAAAAACTTATATTATACTGGACATACAACTTTTAAAAATTTCAATTCTTCATATTATTTTGTAGGTTTATTGAGATTTTAATAAAATAATGGTGTTATTTTTGTGTTCTATGAAATTGACATCTTATTTCTTAATGTTCACATGGAATAAAAGACAAATAAAGCCAAGTGTACTCTGCGAAAGTGCATTGTTTGGACAAGTGGTGTATAGAATGAGCTCTGCCATATATTAAATTAGATTACATAGCTTCATTAATGAAAAGCATAGCACCACCGCATGCAAGTCAACAAATATGACAAAACACAAAGTCTCAAAATGAATCCAAAACATGAAAAAAGAAACATATAATAAAACTGCCATCTCAGATTATTAGAATAAGTAGGGACTATTTAATAATTAACATGGAACAACTGGATAGCCGTCTGAAAAAAAAATTCGACTTGTTTATACCTTTAAACATTCTATGGATTAAACTGAAAATAGATAAAAGTTTTAATACATAAAAAAGAAAGTATAAAAATATCAGAGAATGTTGGAGAAATGCTTTGTAAATTTGGATGGGGGAAGAATGAAACTAAACCCCTATCTCTCACCATATACAAAAAGCAAATCAAAATGGATTAAAGACTTGCATCTAAGACTTCAAACTATGAAACTACTAAAAGAAAACATTGGGGAAACTATCCAGCATATTGGACTGGGCAAAGATTTCTTGAGTAATACCCCACAAGCACTAGTAATCAAACAAAAAATAGACAAATGATCTCACACCAAGTTAAAATGCTTCTGTAGAAGAAAGGAAACAACAAAGACAAAACTCACAGAATGGTATATCATATTTGCAAACTATCTGTCTGACAAGGGATTAATAACCAGAATACAAAAGGAGCTCAAACAACTCTACAGGAATAAAATAATAATATGATTTTTAGAAATGGGAAAAAAGATCTAAATAGATGTGGCTCAAAAGAAGATATGCAAATAGCAAACAGGCATATGAAAATGTGCTCAACATTATTAGTCATCAGATAAATGCAAATCATAACTAAAATGAGATGTCATCTCACCCTAGTGCAAAGGACAGGCAATAACAAATGCTAGCAGGAATGTATAGAAAGGGGAACCCTTGTACACTGTTGGTGGGAATGTAAATTAGTACAATCACTGTGGACAACAGTTTGGAGGTTCCTAAAAAATACTAAAAATAGAACTGCCATATGATCCAGCAATCCCACTGCTAGGTATATACTCAAATGAAAGGGGATAAGTATATTGAAGAGATATCTGCACTTCCATGTTTACTTCAGCACTGTTCACAATAGCCAAGATTTTGAAGCAACCTGGGTGTCCACCAACAGATGAATGAGTAAGGGAAATATGGTATATTTACTCAATAGAATACTATTCAGCTATAGAAAAAAATGAGATCCTGTCATTTGCAACAACATGGATGGAACTAGATAGAGGTCATTATGTTAAGTGAAATAAGCCAGGCACAGAAAGACAAATTCACATGTTCTCATGTATTTGTAGGAGCTTAAAATTAAAACAATGGAACTCATACAGATAGAGAGTAGAATGATGGTTACCAGAGGTTTGGAAGGATAGTGAGGTGGATGGAAGTGGGGATAGATAATGGGTACAAAAATATAATTAGATATAATTAGTAAGATCTAGTATCTGATAGAACCACAGGGTGACTACAGGCAACAATAATTTACTGTACATTTTTATGTAATTAAAAGAATATAATTGGGTTATCTGTAACACAAAGAAAGGATAAATGCTCGAAGTGATGGATACACTATTTTCCCTGAGGTGATTGCTATACATTGTATGCCTGTAGTAAAATATCTCATGTAACCCATAAATATATACACCTAGTATTTACCCACAAAAACTCAAAGGGAAAAACAAAAAAAAATGGATGGGGAAGATGTTTATAGTTAATACTAAAAATGTTAATGTCAGAAAGAAAAGACTGGTGAATTTCACTACAAGACAAGTAAAAATATCTGCTTATGAAAGACATAAAAATCAAAATGCAAAAGAAACACTGCACAAACATTTTACTTCACAAAAGATAGATTAGGATCGAGAATATATCAATAACTTAGAAATTAAGAAGGAAAAACTGAAAAAGCTGAAAGGTAAGTCAGTAATATAAACACCCAGTTTACATACGAAGACACAGAGAGTATCCCTAAATATGTGGGGAAAATGCTAAGCTCTATTCATAATGCAATCAAAGCAAATTTAAAAAACACTGTAAGTATATAATTTTTCTCCTCTTAGCCTGGTAAAAATTTTAGAATTGGACAATTTAATGACTATCCATTGCTGGCAATAATGTAAAATCACTATAATATCTAAGTGGGATAGTTTTGCAATATCCGTCAATATTACAAATTCTATACCATTTGACCTAGCCTTCTGATCATTGAGAATACATCCACATGCTAAATAATATAGGTGTAATTTTATACCTGGTATCATTGGTTATTAAGAAAAAAATAAACATAAATATGGAAATGAATGTAGAATTCATCTAGGACTGAGATACATGATAAGGTGAAAGAAAGGCATGCAGCAGTGTAGAATCATGTGTATAGTAGACAACCTTGTGCTTCTTTATATATAATTTGTGTTTATTTCTGTGGAACACTTTTCCATGTTTTTTGCTCAGTGTTCTGAAATTTCACAATGTTGAGACTTTTACATAGTATGTTCTTGTTGTCTCTTGTTAAACTCTTCTATTTGGAAGCATGGGTCTTTCCATTTTTAGGTAGTTTCTGTATTTTTTCCCCTAAAAAGTCCTTTTTCCTGTTTCTTTCTGTAGCCCCAATTCCAAAAATTGGGTATCACATCTCCTAAATTCATCCTCTCATTTTCTCATAATTTCTTTTCTCTTTCCTATTTCTTTTCATATTGCTTTATTTTCTACTCCATTCCTCCAATTGAATATCTCAAAATGAGTTTGAATTTTTAATTTGTTTTACTATATTTGTAATAATCTAGGGCAGTTTTCCATCCTTTAAATTATACACACTTCGCCCATTGTTTTTTTTTTTTTCAATAAGGGTAAAATGGCTTTTCTTCTCTCTCTAAAAATGTTATAGTTTTGTTTGTTTTAATTTTCTTCTTTTTTGCCTAGTGTCTCAGTTTTCTGTAAATACTGTTTATAAAGATTTGTTCTCTCTCGTTTGGAGTCTTTCTGCCAAATGTGGGGTGATCATATTTAACGGAGAGGAACTAAGAAGGCTGACTGGAAACTGACCATACAAGGATGGGCCATGATGACTGGAGCTCTATGACAGGGTTGCAGGATGGCAACTAGGCTTTCGCTAGGGGACCCTCAAGGAGCTTGGTATCCTTAAGGCAGGAGCTCCTGAGATTCTTTAACTCCTGAAAACAAACCTCGGAAATTGTTTGTTTGTAAAGCTGAGTGAGGAGTTAGAATAATAATCTGGATCACTGAGTTGGGAGAGAGACTCTCAGTGCCAGCTAATCGTGTTTCCAGAGCCCACCTTAGTATCAGATTCTCAGATGCTTTTTAAACCCAGAGCATCTCAGTATTTCTGCTAGTCCAATTTTTTTTTCATAATTATGTCCCCTCACTTGTGTTTTGGCTGTAGCCTTTCTGCTAATTTAGTCAATGTATCATTTTTTTTCATCTTCTCACTCTTTTTTGTGGGTTAAAACGTTTGTTTTATTTATTTTTTTAATTCTCTGTTTTCTTGAGGTCTTGGGAGGCAGAGGGAAGACGTTAAGAGTTAAATCCAAATGTTTAGTCAGATACATCATTATGAAAAACTTTATACTAATAAATTGGACAATTTAAATGAAATGGATAAATTTCTAAAAAAATACTAGTTGGAAAAACTGAGCAAATCATAAATTTCAATTCTAAATAATCCTACAATTTCTTAAATAACTGAATAAAATAGTTTTAAAAATCATCCCACAAAAGCATACTTGAAATATATGGCCTTCTATTAAAGTTCTCCAAATTTTCAATAAAGTATTCATTCTAATACTACATAAATTTGCACAAAAACACAGAGGGAGGAACACATATCAATTAATTATATGGAGCTAGCATAATCCTGTTTGAGTTAATTACTCTCAGAATGTTACAGGTAGAATTTTTATTGACCTATCATTAAATTTACTGATCTTTTCTTCTCTTGTGTTTGATCTGATAATCTCATCCATTAATTGTTTTATTAACGTAGCCATAATTTTCTGTAATCTTAAATTTATAAACAGTCAAATTACATACATATGATTGAAGAGATTTGGGATATTGTGCTTGGTTCCTAGCTCCTTCCTTTTTTCCAGTAATAAGTGAGATTTCTTGGTGAAATATTCACACGGTAGGGAGACGTCAGTTTATGAATCATTTCTAATTTACAACTCAGTTGTAAAATGCATAGCTTACATTCTATTTTCCAAGAAATGACGCCGTGCGAGTCCCTAGAGTTTAGATTTGTTTACTATAAGCAATCCAAAGCCAGAGATATTTTGCTAAAAGATTCTTTAGATAAATACTGTCCTCTGACAAATATTTTTTGTTTGTTTACTAGGAGATGTAGTCATGTTTACAAAAAGATTGGATCAGATCTTCTATGTTCTTTTATTACCACTATTAATGACCAATAATGGGTTTTCAGCCCAGTTTAATTAACTCCTTTTTCCCTACAATTCTGAGATTTACCATTTTTTTGTTTGGTTTTTCCTACAATTTCAAAATCTCTCATCCCCTAATTCCTTATCTATTTATCTATTTTATTCATCTTTTCCTGTTGATTTTTCAGAAAGTTTAATATAATCATTTTAAAGTCCTTGTCTGAGAATTCTAGGTCTGGGCCTTAAAATTTTAGTTTTCCTCTTGAATATAGGTCACATTCTCTTGAATATAGGTCACTTCTTTCTTCTGCTCTTTTGCAATCTCTGCTTTTATTTTTGTTATAGGACAGTGTTCTTTTTATCGTTCTACCATCCTTTCTTACAATTATTAATTACAGTTTAGTCACCATTTGATTATTTTAAAAAATGAATTGGCCTGGGAGCTGTCTCTTCTTCTTCTTGTGATGCTGTATTTCTCAGTTCATGTTTAAAATGAGAGTGTTGGGCTTTGAGGTCTTCTACAAATTCAATATCATATGCATACAGGAACTTATTTTGTGGCAGATGTTGTCAAATTTATCTTTTCAAGTAATTTCACCACAGTCCTTAATAATTCATTCTGAATTCAAGTTTGTAAGAGTTTATTTATTTTTTTATCTTTTTTTTTTAAAGGATCTGAAGGTGAAAAGTGCCAAGGGGTTATTGATGCCTATTTCTTTCTGGCTGCAGACTGCACTGAAGATGCAACCTATGTGAACGATCCTGAAGATAATAATTCTTCATGTTGGTTCCCACATGAAGGCACAAAAGAGGTAAGGTAATTTTATGTAGTTGCTTTTCATTTTTCTCTTTAGCTTGTAATTGTCTGATTTTTAGAAAGTTAGAAATGTTTAGGTTACAGATTCTTCAATATTCAAAATATATAGTTTGCATAGTTTAAATATAACTTCGTAAACAAATTCTCAACAGTCTACTTGGAAATTTATATTTACGTCATACATTTATAATATGGGAAAGTAAAAATTTTGAAGAATCATTTTGTTCCTAGTCTTCTTGTTTTTTATTAATGTTATAATTTGCAGGCTGACTAAAGCCTCTCAGATACAGTTGTGATTATGCCACTTTTTTTGCTTACAGATCATAATGAAATGCATTTGTCTTTTGGATATGTTTAAATCTCTGAGAGATTTCTAATCTCTTACACGAGCAAGCTACTTAAAAAATAAAATAAATAAAAATAAATGAAAATAATTTCTAATCTCTAGGCAGTTCCATCACTAAAAATTGTGAGGCCTATGGCAAGAATAAAAGAGAGGCCCTCCTTTTATCCCCTCACCACTGTCTTATACAAATTAAGATTATATTTTTTAATATGTAACAATAATTAAGAAAAATTTAAGAATCTTCATTTTAAACAACTTAGGAATAGGAACTTTTTGTTAAAATGATTCAAGAATTTTCCCAAAAGAGAATTAACAAAGTATTTGTAACCTATCTTGTCTTGATACATCCTAATTTGGTCATTTTAAGAAAGCCATGTTTTAATTCTGCATATTGTATACATTTCAGTAAAGACTCATAAGCCCTTTTCTTTATTAATGTATCAATTTATATTGAGTCAACCTTGTAAAAACTGATACAAGTCACTATTTCCTTCGAATTCATCTAGAGGCATTACAACTACAGGCAAAAAGACTTCAAATACCACAGAACATCTAAAAGTATGCCCTAAAATATATTTTGATATATGTTTACAAGTCATAAATATATGAAGTAAGCTTAATACGTTCTTACATATATATATATTTAGCCAATCACATATACATCACTATACACATAGATGATTACATTACAGCTTTATCTTTAAGACTTTTAGCTTTATCAGTATATTAAAAATAGTTACATATTATAATACACTTAATAATTCAGTAACTGTAAACCTTTGTTAGGAACAAGCAAATCATATTTGTTGTTTTGTTTATGTATTTCTAGTTCTCAGTATCCTTTTATAATATAAATCACCAACTTTAATTAAATTAGACAATTTCTTTAGACTCAAGAAAATACACAAATATAGCAATCTAAGATCATTTTGGCTATTTTATTACTTTATGATTACACATTTTATATAACTTTAACAACTTTTATCATAGGCAAAATAAATATAAATACACATCCTTCAACTGTATTTGCACACCTTATTTCCATTCTATAAGGACAGAGGTAATTTAAATCTATATTTAGAGACTATATTTTTATAATTTTCTTAATTAGGAATTGTTCAGGCAACCAAAATAATTTGATTAATTTGATTAATTGTTCAGGCATCCAAAATAATTTGATTAATTTGATTAAATATCTGTGTAAGTTCTTAATGTTGACTAAATATTTAGAAATTGCAAACTTACACAATCATTTTAAGTTCTTATGATTTGCAGTATCATCAATAAAACATTCTAATACATCAGTGTAGTAGAATTAGTAAGAATTCACAAGATTCAACCCTTTTAAATTATATCTGTTATTTAAAATTTCGATTATATCCATTTTAGATTGTGTAATCAGACAATTTGAGGACATAATTATAGAGTATTTCTCTTAAAGTTAAATTAAATCAGGCTAATTTTTCTGAAGTGTCATTTATTTAAAAATTACATGAGTCCTTTTTAAATAAATAAACCTCTTTAGAATAAATAAATACATATGTACTAATATAAATAAGCAAACCTCAGTATTTATGTATTTTGAAAAATCAGAACTTTAGGATTAAGCCAAAGCTCTGTGGAGCCCAATTTTTTTCTCAACTAAAAGACTAACAATATTACCCATACACATGAATGCTTTTCCTGATTTGTTAAAATTTGGGAAGAGAAATCATGTAAATAAAGCACAGTTAATCGTTTCCTTTCATTGTAAAATGTAGACTATCTGAAAAATCATCCTAGAATGGCAATATAGAATGTTATAAAAATATTTATGATCAATTAATTTCTATTTTTTCTAAGCAAAACAGAAAAGGAGAAAAAGTGAAAAATGAATAAATGAAGTTTATCTAGATTCTGGTAGATGTAAAATTATGATTGCAAAGTTTGATTATCTCCCTTCTGCACAGCATTGGAGATGCTTAAATGAAGAAAAACCTATTTTCAAACACACAAGAACAAATTATTATAGACAGTTTAAACAACTCACATACTTGACAATTCCACAGAGCCATATAATTAAAAATCTAGTGCTTCTTAATCCCAGAAGCATGAAAATGAAAGAGGAGGTTTTGTATAATACACAGTAATCTCTCTATTAGATATACAGGACAGAGAATCTCCTCATGAGGATTTTTCCCTTTTTGTTCTATTAGATCTGTCAAATAAATAATCTTGTTCATGTCAAAATTTCCCCAGGGTGGTCACTGCAATTTCACATTGTCCTTTGAGAAATTATGCCAATTAGAGAGATATGTATATGGCTTACAATATGAGGGGAGGAATGTGTGGTGTCCAGGTATAAAAGACTGAGAAGAACTCGTGAAAACTTATGTCAGCAAGCATTTGTACAATATCATGTCTCCAGAAAATTCAAAAGATCAATCGATTTCAAATCAACTAAGACTGTTTAGAAGATTTTTTAAAAGGTGACAATAAAAATGTTGCCCAAAGGAACACCAGAGTGATGTGATCATCTCAACTCATCGCTTATTTAGAACACTTGAATGATGTACTTATAGAACCCACACTTTCCTCTCCCAGCTGAGCTTCCTCTTATAGACTCACCTGAAAAAGTGATGAAGACGGAGAGTTTTCCTATTTATATATATTCGAATTTTTTTTATTCTTAAGAAACAACAGAAACATGACATTTGTGAAGTTGATGAAAAATATTGGAGTTTAGACTTGATACTGTACCTATGTCACTTTCACAGTTGGAGAGAATATCCAGTGGTCTCAGCGTAGTGCACTGGTTGCTATCCAGCCTTGAGAGTGAGGGCATTTTAATGAGATTTTGTGAAACTTTGGATTTATTCACTTTTTACCCTCCAAAAGACCACCAGACTATTCTGCTGATGGAGAAAAACTAATTATTTTAGACTTCTTTCAATAAGGGAAAACAACACCTTAGTAGAGTCTTGGTAGTGCATCAGATGGGAGAAGTTGTGGAAAGTTATTTATTTGGTGTAGAGCCTTGAGTCAGTTGTAGAGGGTATTTAGTGGGGATTGGTTAGAGTTTATGAAGGAAAGCTTCGAATTGGTGGCACAATATACTGAGAATCTTTAAAGTGAGTCTTGATGTGCAAACTGTTAGTTTTTGTAAATAACTTATTTTAGTTGGTTCACAGTCTTATGTTCCAGAAGCAAGTATTTCATAGAGTAAATAGTAAGTTAGTCTTGCTTTTTCTCAGTATTTTGAAACATATGATGGGAAATTAGGTTTATTTTAGTTTTCATCATCAAAGACAGAAATTCCAAGAGTGTTGTTTTAATTTTTTTTGTATTAAAATGTGTTCCTTCTCTGAGTGAGGTCCTTTTAAATGCAAATGCTTCTGGAGTGGAAACACATAATTACAAATAAGTTTACCTTATTTTCTACACCCCTGCTACAAAAATGTTATGAAATTATATATTATTATGAGTTACTGGGACGGGAAGGTGAATTTCAAACAAAGTAGAAGAGTCCATGGAGCACTAAAATTTGGGATGTGAAAGGTTTTTACCAAGTTTATTTTATTTCAGAATTTATGACTAGGTCTTAATCCAGTATAAATTTGAACTTTAATTCATCCAGATATGATTTTTAAAATCTGTTCCCTTTTAGTTAGCTAAATATAGAGCCAAAACAACCTTCCTCTTTCCCTCACCTTGAGTAAACTTCAGACAGGTTTCTTATTGCCTACAGGCCCCTGCACTCTTTTTTTCTTATAGGATGTACTTTAAAATTTTTGCAGTTGTAAATTATCTGCCTTTTTGAAATGTATGTAAATCTTCTTCCAACCTCTTGCCAGTTTAAGGATGCATGGGATGTCTTTATCAAGGACCTTGGAACCATGTCTCTGAAATGTAAACATCAAAGAAAATAGTACTCTTACTTCCCTGTGTACTCTACAGAAGGCCTACTCACAGAGCAAAATCTTTGCAAACTCAATAATAACTCAATCTGCTTGACACATTTCATTGATCAAACTCTTCTCCAGTGACATCAAGTATAACAGTCTTCCCTCTTAACTGCAGGGATACTTTCCAAGACCCCAGTGTATGCCTGAAACTGTGAATAGTAGCAAACCCTGTATTTACTGTATTTTTTTCTATACATACATACCTATGATGAAGTTTAATTTATAAATCAGGCACAAAAAGAGATTAACAACAATTACTAATAAAAATAGAACAATTATAACAGTATACTATAATAAAAGTTATGTGACTATGGTCTCTCTTTTTCAAGATGTCTTACTAAACCACACTAACATATTTTTGAACCGTGGTAACTGAAAGCATGGAAAGTGAAACCAACAATAAGGGAGGACTGCTGTCATTTTTTATTAGTTCAAGTTCGCAATTAAAATCTCTCCTGCTTCCTATTTTTGGAGAATTGAGTTTAGTTTCTCTCCCTTATTTCAATAGTCTTTAATAAAATTTAATTACCTATCTAACTTTGGTGCAATTTTTACCTTGACAGATATTATTTTAAGGATCCAGCTTTCTACCTTTCATGATTAAGAAAAGTCATTTTCACCTCTGAAGTCACTTTATTTATCTATTTAATAACAAGAGTCAAAATGGCAAAATAAAGGGCATATATTAGATCTTACAGAATTTTTTCCCACAGAGTCCTTTGCCAAGTGACCTTATGTACTAATATAATGTGGATATGACAAAATTATTTCTAGAAAACTACACGATATTCCCTGAAATGATAGCTGGCATTATTTAACTAGAGTTGTTTATTTACCTATGCAGAACATTTTCTGTAAGTATGTTATAAATATCCTTCAGGAAGGTTAATTTCTCTACAGATGAAGTGACTTTGGGGTAATAATATTGTGTTATGTATATACATTACAAGTAATGAATTATCAAAAAGGGAATTTCCAGCCGTTTGTTTTACTTCTGTTTCCTTTGGGAAGAAAAGATCTTCCACTGCCCAAAATCATGATTTTATTGCATTCCTTCATCAAGTAAACATTTTAAAATATCTAGAATAAAACTTCTAATTTAATTTGTGTGTATTTTGTAATATTGAGGTTTTTGTGCAATCAAAGTTTAATAATTAATTATATATTTTATGTACATAATATATATACAGTTGACCTGTGAAATACAGGAGTTAGGGTTGCCAACCCCTATTCAGTCCAAAGTTTGTTAACACGTTTGATGCAATGTTTTGATAGAATGTTTAATAGAATTTTTGGTATAAAAATTTTAAAGATTAATGGACTCCTTTAAGCAGATCTTTGATTCTCTGTATACACAAAGTTGAGAAATCTTTCCTCTGCTTTACAAGGCAGATTCAAGTTTCTATATGTCTACCGATATAATTTACTCTCTTGCTAATTTTTCTGAGAGACTTCTTATCTGTAAATTTTATAGAAAACCAAAATTCTAGTAGATGTCTAGACTACCTGAACAGATGAGAAATCATGTTGAAATCCAAAATTATTTTTTAGTCCTAGATATAGTACATAACTGCAGCATAAAATAATTCACCATCTTTTCCATTTAATAAAAGTATCTCAACCAGAGCATTAGATATAATTTAGGTGTTCATATCACATCCCTTAGACAAAATGTTATGTGGTTTTTGAGGTATAGCCAAGAGAAAAACTCATTATTCAACTTTAGTTCTTTCAGATTTTCTTAAATCCCAGTAATAATTATTTTGAAAATAAAAGGGAAAGCACATAGTTATATGAAGTAAGTCTGTCCTATTCCAAATTCCATACTAATATTCCTTGTTAAAATATTGCTCTCTTTCAAGATTTCATTATGTATTATTTTGTAATATAGATATATAATTATTAAAAATACAATGGGTAATTTGAAGTTTTGGTGTTTCATATTTTCTAATTATATATAAGGTGCAGAAATAATACATTAGGCATTTTTCCATAAAGAATATTTTAAAAATTAACAAATTTTGAATAAGGCTTATAAGCTAGAAAATATAGCTTTATAGCCAAGTCAACTTTCTAACTTTGGTAATTTTTCTGAGGTAACAAAAGAGAATATTCTCTTTTTTTAAAGAAAAGCACAGTAAGTTACAATGTTCAATATAGTCTCAAATCTCAGGAAGCTAAACTACCTGTTGATATAGAGATAGAGATAGATAGAAAAATAAAGTACTGTCATAAAATGCTAGAATTTGTTGCTTCTTATACGAGTGTTTATTAAATTTGTAAGCCAGTTATAAAAGTGCTCCTTTAATTGAAAAAAAACTTTACAACTAATATCCTCTGGATGTAGAAAATCATTACATACTCAAACAGAAATGAAAGCCTTTGTGAATTACAAACACATAGACATACAGACACAGAGAAAACTTATAGCTTCAATTGTAATATTTTAGACTTGGGGCAAGTGTAATTAACACTTTATTATCTGTTCATGTCAAAGAACTATTCTACTTCCTAGTAGATTTGACTTTCTTACTTGTTTTGAGCTCTATGTAAAAAGTGAAAAGACAGATTCTCATTTGATTCTAATTCAACAGAGAGTGAATCTCTATGAAACATTCATCTATTTAGATATCAATAAAGGATCAGACCATGAAACCAAATTCCTAATCTTTGTTGCTACACATGGAAAATAACTTGTTGGCTATGAACCAGAACCAAAACCAAAAAGAAAATGTGAAAATATGCAGAGAAATGATTTTAAAGATAGTAAAATTCTATTGTCATTTGAATTTACTTGTAGAAATTAGGAATATATGTATATGTAAATATATAAATATATACCTGTGTTTAAGCACTCCATAAGAAGTGCATTTCTCTTCTGACAGTTTACCTAACCATCAGGTGAATCCACTGGGCATATCTGTGGAAGATTTTTAAAGCTGTTAAAAATATAAATATAATTTTCAATAAAACATAGCATCATAACTTTATGAAAATATTAAACAAATATGTGTGAAAGATATTATTTAATTTACTTTTAATAAGGAATCCAGTAAAGCTTTACTATCAGTTCAAAGGAGAAAACAAGTAAACCACTGAAGGATAAAAGTATTTCGCAAAACCACAAATAGATTTTCCATGGATCTGTCTATCAATACAATGCTATTTCCATCACATCAGTTAGTATTTAAATAATGTCTATAAAAATTTGGTTAAAATAAAATGGAATTTTAAAAAATTGTGTAATAAATGTACATATATTCAATACATATATACATACATATATTTACACATACATATATATTTCTGTCACAATTTGAGTATAAACAATTTGACTATTAAAAATGATTTTGACATAAATCAAAACTGATTTTTTTAACCTTCGCTAAAGAAACATATTATTTCAACAAATAAATGAAAGCTTGAAATTCAAACTTTGAAATGATTGTGTCATCCAAAAGACTACCAAAAAGACTAAACAGTAGAAAGAAGAGTTTATTTGTGATATCAGTTTGCTAACTGGGTGTATTAGTCAATTCTCACACTGCTATAAAGAACTACCTGAGACTCGGTGATTTATAAAGAAAAGAGGTTTAATTGTCACACAGTTCCACAGGCTCTACAGGAGGCATGGCTGGGAGGCCTGAGGAAACTTACAATCATGGCAGAAAGTGAAGGGGAAGCAAGCATGGTCTTCACATGGCAGCAGGAGAGAGAGTAAAGGGAGAGGTGTTATATACTTTTACACAACCAGATCTCAGGAGAACTCACTCAGTATCAGGAGAACAGCAAGGGGGAAACTGCCCCCATGATTTAATCATCTCCCATCAGGCCCCACCTCCAACAGTCAGAATCGCAATTCAACATGAGATTTGGCTGAGGAAACAGAGCAAAATAATATAACTGGGAAAACTTCATCTCTGATGTGGACCCAGGGTGCTCTCCTAGAAGTGGTAAAGGGCAAGGTGATTTTTGTGCCTCATAAGGTCTGTGTTCAAAATAGAGTCAGACATATTCAGCAAGTTTGTGGGGAAAGCAATACATATTTATGGGGGACAGGCAAGCACATGTTCAATGAGTAAACATGTATGTAACATACATCCCATGTTCTCTTTGAAGCAGGGTTTTAGCTTTAAAATGAGGTGGAATTTGGCAGTTCACATAAAAAAAGTGAACTATAGGACACAAAGACAGTTTATGTCCTGTCTGTATAAACTGGCTGAAACTGGTTTGAGGCCTACAATTGCTTATCAGAAAAGTGTTTTGTAAGGCGATTCTCTGTCTGATAAGGGTTATGGTGGCCTTGGTTGTAAATCAGAGTTAGAAATGAAATGACAATTTGACTGATAGCTCCTATTAGGGAGTTTAGCAAGGGTGTGGTTTTTCTTGTAGCTCTAGAAATTTAGGGAATTGCTGTGCCAGCCAAGCTTTGAACCCTTGTCCAATAGTTACCTTCTGTTTCCTTAACCCTAGGTTTCATCTTAGTAGACAGAGAGGCATCTATCGTGATCTCTCAGGTCACAATTGTAATATTGTAGTAAGTGATGGGAATTCATAACATTTTTACTTCTTTTGTTGCTATAGATTTGTGCAAATGGATGCAGTTGTTTGAGTGAAGAAGACAGTCAGGAATATCGGTATCTATGTTTTCTCAGATGGGCTGGCAACATGTATCTGGAAAATACAACTGATGATCAAGAAAATGAGTGTCAACATGAAGCTATTTGTAAAGATGAAATTAAAAGACCCAGGTATTTATGTATCATTTGCGCAGATAATATCACATATCAAAAAGTTATAATTAAATTGATAGTCATCGAACTGTTTCATGGTAACAATGTTTTTGTTGATTAAAATGATTGGAATTTCCATAACAAACACTTACATATACATATATAGTGATTATATATTATGTTACATAATACATGTTATGTATAACAATTCTAGCACAATAAAAGGAGGGAAGAAGGAATATATCTGTATAGAAATAACTTTTCTATGTCATTGTAGAATTAAGTTAGCATAAATCTGTGGTAAACTCTGCTAAGTTAAGATGTGTACGATTAGCTCCAAAGCAACTACAAAAAACAACAACAAAACAAACAAAAACTCATATGCTTTAGTAAAATTAGCATTAACAAAATTAAAATGTTGCCCTCAGGGTCTGGCACAGTGACTTAAGCCTGTAATCTCAGTGTTTTGGGAGGCCAGGGCAAGAGAATAGCTTGAGGCCAGGAGTTTGAGACCTGCCTGGGCAACATAGTGATAATTTGTCTCTACAAAAAATTTAAAAAATCAGCCAGGTGTGGTTGTGCACACCTGTACTCCTAGCCCTAGCTACTTGGGAGGCTGAGGAAGAAGTATCACTTGAGCCCAGGAGTTAGAAGTTTCAATGAGCTATGATTGTGCCACTGCACTCCAGCCTGGGCAACAGAGTGAGACCCTATCACGAGAGAATAAATACAATAAAATAAAATATTGCCCTAGAGATTTACTTAGTATAAAAGAAACTAGTATTAGAATAATTACAATGAAAAAAAATACAGGTACAAAAGAGATATAAGACATGTGGAAAACAAAAAGTAAAATGGCAGGCATAAATTCAAATATATCAAAAATATTTAAATAAAGTGATTTCAGAAATTCAGTCAAAATTTAGAGATGTTTAGACTGGCTGTTTTCTGATTTAGTCAACTATATATGATCTATAGAAGATACACTTTATGTATACGTGTGTGTGTATATATATATGGTTTACGGAAGACACTTTAGATTCAAAGATACAAATAAGCTGAAAGTAAAGCAATAAAAAAAAATATCATTCAAACTGCATCAAGAAGAAAACTGGAGTGCCTATACTAACATCAGGGAAAAAATAGATATTAAGAGAAAAAATGAAACACTTAGTAGAGAAAAAGAAAGATATTTTATAATTATAAAAGAGTCAAACTATCAGAAAAGGTAGTGATTACAAACATATATGTGTGTGTGTATATATATGTATATACACAACTAACAACAGAGCCTCAAAATAATGAAGCTAAAAAATAATTTAAGGGAGAAACAGCCAATTCAACAATAACAATTAGAGGCTCTAATATTCTACTTTCAATAGCAGATATAACACTTGGCTATAAATCAACTAAGATATAGGAGATTCAAACAACACTATAAATCATCTAGAAATAGTAGATAGCTATAAAACACATTACCCAACAACAGCAGAATAACCTTCTTAAATGTACATGGCACACTCTCCAGGATAGATCATATCCTACGCTATGCTATAAAGCAAGCTGTAATATATTTCAAAAAATTGAAATAATAAAAAGGACATTATCTGACCAAAACTGAATGAGATTAAACATCAAAATCAATAAGTAACTTGATAAATTTACAATTACATGGAAGTTAAATAACACAATCTTTATTAAACAATGAATCAAAGTGAAATTGCAAGAGAAATTAGAAAAGACTTTGAGATTATTGAAAATGGATACCAAAACTCATGGGATGTGGGTGATGCAGTGCTGCGAATAAAATTTATAGCTGTAAATACCTCAATAGCCTAAACTTCCACAACACAATGGATAAGAGAGGAAACTAAACCTAAATAAAATAAGTAGAAAGAAGGAAATCATAAAATGTAGAGTAAAATTAATAAAATAAAATATAGATAAACAATAAAGAATATCAAAAAACAAAATTTCATTTGTTTTAAACATTAACAAATATACTAAAATCAGGAATAAGATATAAAATATTACTGAAATTACAGAAAGAAAAATAATTATAAAGAAATGCTATGAACAACTGTAAATTAAAAAAATTAGTTAACTTCGATAAAATAGAAAAATACCAACTACTGAAATTGATTCAAGAAGAAATAGGAAATCTAACCTATAACAAGTAAAAAGATTGAATCAGTAATTAAACAAACTAACAAAAATTAACACTATGAAATGCTCATGCCTAGATGACTTCACTGAGACATTGTAACAAATATTTAAAGCAAAATTAAGAGTAGTTATTCACCACCTCCTCCAAAAATAGAAGAGAAGAGAACATTTCCCAACTCATTTTATGAGGCCAATATTACAACAATAGCACAACCAGACCAATCACAAGAAAACTATAGGCAAATCTATGTTTTCAATCCATCTATATAGCACTATAAACCCTCTGTATACCACTAAGCTCAATGAAAAGGAGAAAATTGTATATACTCTGAATAAATGGAAATATAATGCATAGACTTAAATATTAGGCCTTAAGTTAGCTAAAATATTAATTCTTCCCAAATTAATTCACACAAGAATCCTCAACACGGTGATACCACACCAAATTCAGCAACATATAGAAAGGTTTATACAGCATGACCAGGTGAGATTTATCGTAAGAATATAAGTTTGATTTAGTGGCTTAAAATCAATTAATGTAATTTAATGTATCAATAGAATAAATAAAGAAGAAAATGCATGATAATGTAGATGGAGAAAAAAATTGTATTACAGAATCTCACAACACTTTATGAAACAAACACTCAACAAATAAAGAATAAAAGGGAACTTCCACAATCTGATAAGAGAAGTTAAAAAAAAATAAGAAGAATGAAGAAACATAACTAACATTATACTTTACGGTGAAAGGCTGAAAGACTGGAATTTTAAATCAAAACAATGAGATAACACTTTACACCCAGCAATTCTACTTCTAGTATATACTCAAAAAATTGAAAATATATGTTCTTACAAAAATTTATATGTGAATGTTTACAGTTTTGTTCGAAAGAGTCAAAAAGTTGAAACAACCCAAATGACCATCAACTGATGAATGGATATATAAAATTTGTTATATCCATACAATGAAATGTTATTCAGCAATAGACAAAGATGAATTACTGATATGTGCTTCAATACGAATAAACATTGAAAACATTTTGATAAGGAAAAGTAGTAAGCCACAAAAGACACATAGAATAGTGCTCAACAAATACTTGTTTAATGAAACGATTTTCAGAAGCTTTTTTATTTATTAAGAAAATTATCCTTCGTTTTGTGATGTTATTTCCTTTTTTCTGATTTTGTGATTCTCTTTTGTTTGCCATTATTTTTTGATATCCAGAGAACCTTGGATAAATTACAAAATTTTTGTAATTTATCAACACTTTAATGAGTTCTTGATATTGTCTCATAATTAATACTAACAATGGAGCCCAACAAATGTTGCAGATACCAGTATTTTATATAAAATTAAGTTTCTCTATATCAGTTGCAATATCTAGAAATTATATGTGTGATACCACCTGTTATAATGTCAAAAGATATGCAAAATCTTTAGAATTAAAAAAAAAGATGCTCTAATTCTCCATTAAAAAGACACTCTATATACCACTAAGCTCAATGAAAAAGAGAAAATTATATATACACTGAATAAATGGAAATATAATGCATGGAGTTAAATATTAGGCCTTAAATTAGCTAAAATATTAATTCTTCCCAAATTAATTCACACATTTAATGCAATAGTAAAAATATTGCAAGTTATTTTAGAAACTAATGATCATGTTATATATATTTATGAATAATATTTTCTAAATTATGAAGTCATCTTTGAAAAGGAAGACTAATGGGGTGGGATCTCATGAACCATATGACATGACAGACTACATAACACATATGGGTGCCTTTAAAGGAAAAAAAATAATAATGGGTCAACAGAGAGCTCTGACAACAACCCGAGTATATACGGGAATTCAATATATGAGAAATTTGGCTATAATTTCATTTGAACATACAGGGTTCTTTAGTAAATGGTATTGAGGAAATGGCTCATAATGAGACCTTAAATGAAACTGGATTACAACCTTATACCTTATATAGAAGTAGACTCTAAATGTGTATAGGGATCTAAAAGTTTAAGGTAAAATGACGATATAAATGAAAGAAATGTAGAAAAATATCTTTGTGATTTCGGGATGGAGAAATTTTTCAATGAAACTCAATTTATAAGGCAAAATAATGATAGTATTATAATGATAGACACTAATAATGTTGATGATGTTAACAGACACAAAGTTAATGAATAACGTATAAACATTTTCTTTTAAAGTGTATTTTAAATGGGTGCAGATTAAAATTCATCATATAAATGATGTATTTCAAACAGGTCTGCATATTACCACATTTTTTTGCCCTGAAATCTTCAAAAAATTTTTCTGGGAGTTTATAAAATGTTGAATGAGCCAAAGACTAAATCATACCAGCCATATTGTTACTTAAGACCAGGAAAGATTTGCTAAGTCTGGGATGTTAATTTCTTAATACCATGCCCAGACTGTGAAGTGTTCATGACTCCCACCTGTTTTTGAAGCCTCAAATTTATGTCTAAGTCACCAATCCCTACTTGCTACCAGAAATATCATAACAGAATGAAATATATTCATTCATACATTTATTATTTATTGAATCTCCTCTAACTGGAAGATATTTTTCAAAATGTTATGACAATGAGACATGATACCTGTCCCCAGGTAATGTACTATACATAGGTAAGATTATATACTCTTCAGAACACATCTCATGGTTCTTCTGTTTCATTTAGAAAGTGAACACATTTTTAAAGTACTAAAGTAATTATTTTTTTCACTTTCTGAACATACAAGTTGCTTGATTATAGCAGTGTGTCTTCTGGCTTTCTTTCTGGAAGTTTTAAATTTAACCTGTTTCCTTTACAGGCTATTTTAGGAGATTCACATTTTCTGTGTAATGTTAAATATATCCAAAACATAATTTTCAGTTATAAGTAAGAGTTCTGTTTCAAAGTGTAGAATCTAAAAGTCCATAAGAAAATCAGGTGAAGTTTCAAAAACTATTTCTGTAGAGTCAGGAGGCTTGTAAAAATAGAGCTTTATGTGAATTTGGCACAAAAGTATAGTATAATTTGACCAGGATTTTCTTAAATTATTTCTGATCCCAAAAGTCTAATAATTATTTATTCTAAGACTATTGTAATTTCTGCCGTGATGTCTGTGATTTTATTAACAAGTTGAATAGTTGGTTTTAGGTTTATTTATTTATTTTGGCTATACTATGCAAACTTTTCTGCCTTCAAGTAAAAGTTTTATGTGGGTATATTTTTACCTTTAAAGCAAAAAAGATATTGAACTGCATATGAAAGTGTCATATTGAATGTATTTTTGGGTTGGGGCCAGTCTTGAAACCACTAGATCAAGTGTCTAAATCTTTTTGTCTAAGGCACTTACATACACTGATATATTTTCTCTCTTTATTATGCTCTAGAAAACCAAATAATCTTGGTTCTTAAATCCTTATAGTAAAATGATATAGAAATCATTCATTTAAGCAATTCTAGAGTACATATCATTGTATTACCCATACACATACCAAAATTATTATAACAAACTTCATTAAATGAAGCATTTTTGAATAATAAAGTTTCAAGTTTCATATGGGTTGAAATTTAACTCATCTATACACAATTATCTCTCACATATTTTTCCCAAATACATAAGTTATATATTTAAAATTAAAGTTTGACCGTATTATAGCTTCAGGTTTTATGACTTTTCATACTTCAATTTCATATCTCAAAGAATAAAATGATTTGCGCATGTTATATAGTTTTATACTACCTAAGCCAGATTTTTATTTAAATTTATATTTAAATCGTTTTTATAGGTATAACCTTTTAGCATTGCTTTTCAAATTATTTTCTAAGACTTGGAGTTTCATGCAGCCTTTTATGCAGAATCTTTAAAAGGTGACCTTTGTCTTAAGCATAGCTTGTTCAAGTTTAAAATGCATTTGTTGACCATATTAATGCAACAGTAATTGAGCATCCACAGTTTATAAGGTATTTGGGTCATAACTTTAGGATTCAGGATAATGTGTAAAGGAATACATTTTAGTTTTTCTATTCCTAGAATTTTTTTCATTAAAAACATAAATGATAAAAAACTAATAATTATAATATTTTCACATTAGATCATATTTTTAACTTATATAATTTTACCTAGTAGACTTCTGCTTTTTACTTTTTATCATATTATTCACTTGTTTCCCATTTATATTTTAAAATGTATATATTTAATACAGTTAGCAATACATTCATAAATTATTTTAGTCCAATTTGATTTCTCAAAGAAAATTTCTTTAGATTTACATATTTTCAAGATATCAATAACATTTATAGGTTACTATAATTTTCATCAAAATTGATATTTTAGCAAAATTGATGTACTCACTGAAAAGCTTTCAATCTGATAGCCATTTCTCTTAGTACTCAATATCAATGTACACATATATATTACAATTTATTTGAATTTATTAATTATGATGACAAAATGCTAGACGTACTAGTACATGGTTGGGTGAAAAGTGATGAGTGCTTTTGTAAATTGGAGAAATTTATTTCAGCTCAGTGATTTTCAGGGAGAGTATTTTGTCTTCTAGAGGCATCTTGGGAATTTCTAGAGTCATTGTCAATATTCAGAATAATTGACTGGAACAGTTTAATTTTAGGATATGGGTAGTGAATGATGAAAGTTATAAATCTTTCAATGCACAGAACAGTTCAGGCAAAGCAAACGTTTTTCACAGATTGCACAATTTCTAAAAGTCACAGCATATGTTAATGTGTGTATAAAACCTATACATGAATATCTAAGCCTAGATCTGAATTTCATGTCACATATTGGCACGAAATATTTTTACACAATTTTAATAATCATTGACTATATCAGGAATAAATTTTTTATGTTAAGTCAATAAATATTATTTTCATTCAGAAATTTCTTAGAATTTTTTAACTATATTGAAAAAAAATACATCATCCTACTTGAGTGTCTAATAGGAAATGACTATTATCAGTCTTTATTTATGGCTACCAAACCCATGGTAATTCTGTGTATGAGTGCAAAGAGCTAACCACTTCAATGTATCTTCTAGTTCAGTCATTCCTTAGTATCTTTTGTATAGAAATAGTGGTCTTGTAAATTAGTGGTCTCTTATACTTTTTATATTAGAGTTAGGGAATTATCTTGGTTAATTTTTAATATTAGGTGTGTAGGTAGGATACATTATGAATTCCATTGTATGAAGTAAAGTGTGTGCTACAAAAACCAAAAATGCACTATTAACAGAAAATATTGGTCTCATTGATTTTAGTGTATCCATTTCAGGAAGTACAAAGCTAAGTAGATCATACACCTTTAAAAGTATAATGGAGGATCAAAAGCAGACAAATATTTCAAAATTATAAGAAATAAATAACATCACAAACCACAAAATAAATAAATAAAACACAATTCACATTTCAAAATAGAAAACAAAAATATTATAAACACATAAAAGACATATGGGTTATTAACATCTATTAAATTACCTCAAAAATCAAAGTAAGAGCAATTCTAGGTTAAGAGGTTCATTATAACACTTTGACTTGGATCAAAAATACACAACAGAAAAACTTACTGGAGAGATCTTAATGAGAACAAGGCTGGAACTACAGACTTGATATATCAAGGTGGAATTTAGGATAGAAAGTGTTAAACCAGATAAAAAGTAGTTTTTATTTAGCTTTATGTTGACGTAATAAAGCATTTTGCATTACAATCAATAATGCCTGCTATTAATTTAGGCTCCTGAAAGTATTTAAGTATATAAACAAGTCAAAAAATGAGGAAGTATAAATTGGATAGGAAGAAACACAATTATTGTGGTTTATAGATATGATTATGAATATAGTAAAACAAAATAATTGATTTAAAAAACTTATTAGAAATAAAATAATTTTATTTTGTGGTCTACTGACAAATCTTTGTAAGAAATGTATTGATTTCCAATAAGAGATAAATGTCGTTTAGAAAATAAAATGAAGACTAATATTTTATTTACAATAGTAACCCAAAAGATAAAACACCAAGGAATAAACTGTTATAAATGCATAACAAAAGAAAATCTTAAAATTATAATGAATGATTTATGAAAGATTATTAAATGCTTTCAATTGCATAGCATGTTCTTGGGTAGAAAGGCTCAATGTTTTAGATATGGTAACTCTAAATTCATATATAAATTCTATATGGTCTCATATAAAACAAAAATAAATTTTTTGTTTTACTGTGTATATAAAAAGGATAAAAGTTGAAAGAAAGAAAAACTATAGGAGTATGAGAAAAGATATTAAAACAAGGTATTAAAATATGTTCTGGGGTGTTAAATCAAACATTCTACTGAGGGGGACACTGACTCATATATATGAGTCATATGCATATGTATATCTTATATATAAATATATGTACTTATCTATATGAATTTATTTTAATATACATAGCATTTCTAATCAATGGTAGAAAAAAATTACACCATTTAAAAATTTATCAGATAATTAATTTATGAAATAAATCTATCGCTTTCTAAAAGACAATGAGAGTGAATATTTGTATATCTTAAAATGGGGAGGCTTTTCTAAATGTGACACAAGATTGAGAAGCAATTAAAGGAAAAACAGATACAGGTGTTATATAAAAATGTATAATTTATAAAGGTATAAACTCCAAAAACATTCAAGCATCTGGAAAAAAATATTTACAGTACATTAGACAAAATGATATTTTATAGGTACTCCTGTTAAATATAGCCAATGTAGTACATGGGTTTCTATTTTTTCCAAAACCCATTAAAATTATGATCAAAGGGAACAAAGAGCATGGGAGAGGAAGCTATAGAATAAATAAGTAGATTACTCAACAACAAGAACACTGCTCTTTCATTAGCTTAATACTTTGACTATTTTGAGTTCAAGACAGTTTAAAATTAATAGGAGGCCTCTTACAGTTTAGCCAGTCTATTACAGGCAAAACCAAGTGAAAGATTGAAATAAGAATTCCTGTAACTCTAGCCCAAAGCTCATTTTTAACCTAAAAAATGATCTCGACACTAATTAGAGGCTGGAACTATTTCTAGGAGTCAGAGTGTCCCTACCCTGGGTAAAGCACCATTAACATTTCAACAGGCCACCCAAATCAGAAAACTAGGAAGTATTTTAGACCCCTTCTCCTCCTCACAGTCCCCTGTCCCTGACACATCCAATCACTAAGCCATCTGATTCTACCTTTTGAATCTGAGTGACTTTAGAACAAGTGTCCTGGAGTCAAAGAGACTCCAGGTTCAAATCTGAACCTCCAAGAGAAGTTCATATCCTCCTGCCATCACTTATGAATTGTGAGACGTTAAGCAAGTCATTCTCCCTCCTATGCCTCATTTCTCTCAACTCCATTGCAGAGTTACTATACCTACCTTAAGGGAGATTAAATAATGATGAAATGAGACAGTGTATGTATCAAATGCAGCGTTTGTTGTATATGTGCTTAAAAATTTATTTAAAATATTATTATTGATTTGCTGTCTCTATCCTCACCAGTACAACCTAAATCCAGGACAAAAAAATATCACAGCTAGATGAAGAAGGATGAGGAGGATGAAGAAGGGAGAGGAGGAGGGGAGAAGAGGGAGAAAGGAGAATTATGAGGAAGAGTAAGGGAGGAGGAGGAGAAGTTTATGATGGTGGCGACAGCTGCCTTCATTGCCTCTAAATGTGAATTCCCCTTGCTGCCACCTTGTTACCAGGGCCAGCTGCCTGGGGGTGTACCTGTGCCAATGGTGCTGCCACTAACTGAAGTTATAGGGGCATGTCTGCCGAAAGCTCTTCCACCACCTGCTAATGCAGACTGACAATCCACTGTGCTAAAATATCTTTTACTTCTGATCTCTTAAAGGCCATGCTTTGTCACTTTAATCCCAGAGATACAGTATCTAGCTCTTTCAAAAATCTCTCTGACACTTTGTGAGGAAACAGTTCCTTTGGCTTTTTAGAGAACCTGACTCTCATGACCAAAGGAAGGATCATTAATTTCATTTTAAAAATGATAAAAACAACCTTAGAAAGGTTTTTAAAATGTTTTTCCAAGTCACACAGCAGAGCCAGGGTCCTCTGATCCAAAGTCCAGGTTACTTATGTACAATCAAATGGTCTCGTGTCCTCTTTCTTGTGAATTCACTGTTATAGGTACCATTTTCTCTATGCTTTCTCTTCTTTCCTGACAGTGGAGAAGAGCAAATGCTAGAGTGACCTTCCGAGGAAGGACTCTGGCTTTGACTCATTCCAATCTTCCTAATCTCAGCAAGGCAAGCGAAGAGGGTTGCAAGGAAGGTTTACAATATCACCGGTGTTTCGCTGTATGTTCCTTCCTTCAAGTGGCTCTGGTATTCAGAATGCCTAGAGGAAATAGCCTGGACTTAGGGTGAAGATGTGAACGGGAAATCTGGCTCCTTCCTTTCTGTCATTCATTAACAAATTTTCCTTAGTGGGCCCAGGCTCTGTTTTGGACCTGGAAATAGAACAAATAAAACAAAGTCCCCACTCTCATACAGTAACATTCTTGCAGGAGAAGACAGAAAATAAACAAATGAAGAAATAAACAAATAAAAGCCAGGTGGTAACAAATACCATGGGAAAAACAATGAATCGGGGTAATTGATAAAGAAAGTTGGGAAAGGGGCTATTTTATATAGCGTAGCCAGGCAAGGGTTTGAAGGAGCAGTGACATTTAATCAGAGATGGGAATAAAGTGATAGATTTCTGGCAAAGGAGACAGAGCAGGTGTAAAGGCCCTGAGGTAGGAACATGTCAAGCTGTGTGGAGAATGGCAGCACTGAGTTCAGGAAGCAAGAGGGAGAGGTGAGACCAGAGTGACTGGGAAAGTGAGGGAGTGGGGAATAGATTATATAGAACCTTAGAAGCCCTACTAATGCTCTGGATTTTACCCTGAGGGATATGCCAGTGAAAGGTTTAAGCAGAGGAATGACATGATCTGCTTTATGTTTTTGAAAGGCTCACTTTGGTCACTATACAGGGGCCAAGGTAGAGGTAGCAGTTAAATAGATTTTGCAATAGGTCAAAAAAGATCATGGTGGCTCAGACAGAGATGGAGGTGACGGTGACAAAGGTGTCAATGGCAGGTGATTTTTCAAAGGCAGAATCATTTAGCAGTTGGGCTACTTTGACTGAGATATTTTGCCTCTCCTGGCTCAGGTCCCTCATCAGTAACATGAAGGTAACAATACCAATCTCATAAAATCACGGTATGGATTAAATGAGATAATTTATATGAAGGCTATACCTGTTGTTTTCCTTTGTATTAAAGACAAAGTCTGCAACCTTATGCAAAACTTTATTACATATATGCTCAAAGACTGAGATGTAAGAACACCTTGTCTTCAGAGTAGCAGAAACAATTTTGTGTATAGCAAGATTATTTACACTCATCTATCTCATCCTCTTAAATAAGAAAACTGATTACTATAAATATGTGCCAGCTTTTATGGTTCATTTTAGAATCTTAGTGCGTCAAAAAGTAGAAAATAGTTAGACAAGTGAGGGATAAGTGACTCATGAGAGTCTTATTTATAAAATAAAAGCTGGGAATATCTGTGAAAACATCTTAATAATGATTATGACTGGTGGATGATATTGCAGAGTTTTAAAAAATCCCTTTGTGCTTTTCTACATTTTCCACATCAATACAATAAAAAATGTATTTTAAGAGTATTTATTCCTATATCCATTTAGCAAAGAGAGTTAGAATCTCTGAAAGAAAACATGAGACAAGTAAAGAAAATAAGTATGTTAAAATTATAAGGGAAAAAGGGCAAAAATTAATATTTTGTGGGTATTATCTGCACAAAAGACACATCAAGTAGTTATTTAATTTTTGCAAATTAAATAGCAGGATGTGCTTTTTTCCCTAAATCAAGAGCCACTGAGGTATGGATGGAACACATTGGAACCAGTGAGCCTGAGATGGAGTCTGGCCTGGACTTTTTTCTTTCTTTTATTTATTTTTTTTTTTTTTGAGACGGATTCTTGCTCTCTCACCTGGGCTGGAGTGCAGTGGCACAATCTTGGCTCACTTGCAACCTCTGCCTCCTGGATTCAAGTGATTCTCCTGCCTCAGCCTCCTGAGTAGCTGGGACTACAGGCGCGCACCCCCAGGCCCAGCTAAGTTTTGTATTTTTAGTAGAGACGGGATTTCACCATGTTGGCCAGGATGGTCTCGATCTCTTGACTTTGTGATCCACCCACCTTGGTCTCCCAAAGTGCTGGGATTACAGGCATAAGCCACTGCGCCCGTCCTGGCCTGGACTTCTTACACCCTGCTGGTCGCATGGATATATTCCTGCTGCATAACCAGCCCCAGTGGCTGAGCCTCTGCGGTCTGACTGAGATCAGGTGCAAAGCAGCAATCTCACTGTTATTAATAAGCAATGCTGACAAGCTCATACTAACCTTCCCAAAACTCCTGAGACCTGTGGTTACAAAATGACGCTATTAATCGGTACATTTCATGCCTCGGCTTAAAACCCCAGAGTCCTACTTCTTTCTCTTGAAGGTGAACCGTGCTTTCCGCATTTCATCTGGTTCCTCTCTCTGTGGATACGTCTGGATAATTAGATCCTGCATATGCAAGAATAAAATGAAGAAAAAGGTGACCTGCCTAGTCCAGTTTCAGGGTAAATTATCTGCTAGGTAAGCATAGAATCCCTTCTTGGCATAAGTGTAGCACATTAATTGGGCTAAGCATCTCCATCTCTTTTCTCTGCCTTGCCAAATATCTCATTCAGTTATCATATCTTGGTACGAGGAAGCTGTGAGGGAGTGGAGAAAAGAAAAGCATCCTGCCACACAAATAAGGAAAATGAGATTCAGAAGGTTTAAGTGACTTGCCTATTCTCTGACCCTAAAGAAATCTAACTTACTAAAGCCTTTTCTCCTTCACTAACTTTCCATCTCTAATCTAAACCAAATTTGTGCATTTCACCAGGCATCACATTGTCTCTCTCACTGATTTTGAGGCAATGGCCAGGCCCCCTACCAGCTCACACAACATCTTTGTGCCAGTCAGAAAAGGCACCCCTTCTTCCTGGCACATGCAGCCCCACATTGGCCAGAGCTCAGCCTCATTTTAGACTGGGCGTGATACCATAGTGCTGGTTATAGCCTTCATGACTGTATTGCAGCCCCTTAATATGGCTGGACAACTAAGGTGGCTCCCAACACAAAGAAACTTCCTCTTAAATAGCTTGTTGACATTTTAAATTAGAGATGTCAAAACTTGAGGATATTATCTTCTTCATTAAGTCTCTTTCCATTTTGTCTGTTCCCATCCGTGACACTCCCAGAAACCTCTGCCCTCAATCTTGGAATCAATATTTATTCTAGCTGGCTTGTCTTCATCCTCACATCCAGGTTGACACCAAATCTTTCCAACTCTTTTTTGAAAAATAGCAAGTACATTTTTTCCCTCCAAATGCAACCCTCTTTTAGCCTGTGGATTTACTCTTAGACTCCTGAAACAAATTCCCAGTCTGTTTTATATTTTACCGTCTTACACTTCCAGGCCATCCAATGAAACAAGAAGAATCATATTTCTTGGCCACCATTTTAAATCATGTTAATCCATTTCTCAGAATACTGCATCTGCCAAAAAAAAAAAAAAAAAAAAAAAAAAAAAAGGCTTTCATACTCTCTACTAGTTTTAATCCCACAAAATCTCCGTAGTCTTACAGAGCACTGCCATGGGTTGAGTTGTCCAACAGCAGACCTGAAACAATGTTTAGCGTTTAGTATATTTCTAGGGTATCCCTTGGGACCAACAGCTGTGAAAAGAAGGGGAAAACAATTGAGCAGAGGGAGAAGTCAGGTTGTGATGCAGACCTGATTGCCTTAGCCAACTCCACAGGAAGCTGTAGGTGCCTGCTGGAGTTGCCTCACTTAGGGTGAACATGGCCCTCCATCAGTCACTGCATGCCAACCTTTGAGGGGATGGGGGTGGTGGCCTTAGCTAAGGCCACCTTTTTCAGGCCACCTGTTTAAGGCCACTTGTTAAGGGCCACCTTAAGGCCACCTGTTTAAGCTGCACCTCTGCAGCTAAAAGAATCCCTGAAGGGGCTGAGCCCTAGAGGCTATCTACTGGCAGAACTATAACTGGCAGAAGGACAACATGTCCTTCTGAGATGCACATCTCTGTTTCTACCACCATCTATCCCATGTGCCACTTGGATCCACTTCAAGGAGCCAAATGTGCCACTTGAATACATTCAAGGAGCAGTTCCTCCACTGTACCAAGAGGCATCTCTTCCCAGTGAAATCTACAATAGGGGAAGTTAATAGGAGGAACTCCACCCCTGCTTCTGCACCAGTCCCAGGGCTGCAACTGATACTCATCATCTCCTTCCTCCATTATCCGTCTGGATTCCTCCTATATCAGGCTGCAGCTCTGCTAGTCTTAGTAGCTTACCTGATGGCATGAACTAGACACTCATTTCTGAGGGACCTGAGCTCCTGGTCACCATGCCCTTATCAGGCTACATGTGCTTTTGTCTTCTCAGCACTTTCTATTCCTTTTGGAATCTCTCATTGGCTGACTCGCAGCCCAAATTCTCCCTCTTGACTTGAGTCCCTTCAGCATGTAGTCCACATCCATTTTGTGTGTGTGTGTGTGTGTGTGTTTTTTTTTTTTCCCCTGCATTGCATCCTTAGGCAGCTCCACTTACACTCGCTAGTTAATTCCTTTCTTTAGTCTTTCTGTCAGTTCTTCCCCATCTCCTTTTCTGTTCTATTATTAGGCATCACAGAGCTACAAAAATCACCTGTGAGACCTAGACTCTCTTTAGAGGGTAGGAAAGGCAAAAGAGTAGGGGAGTTGGGGAAATAAGCTGGCAAACAGAAAATTTTTCTTGAAAAATTGGATGGCTGGGGGAGAAGGAAGCAAAAATTCCCAGCAGACCAGGAAGTCAATAGGAAGGCATTCTAGCTCTCTTTCAATGATTATGTCTAGCTCAAAATATGGAGTGAATACTTGTTCAGATAACCAAGCAGCCACTTCCCTGTTTAACAGACTACTTTGAGGGAGGGAGTCCTACACTCACCTCCCCTAGCAAAGCGGCATCATTCCTCTTTCAACCAACCATCCATCTATCTGTATCACTGATTCAACAAATACTTATTGAGTGTCTACAATGTGCCAGTTCAGAGAATGTTCCATGATTATACAGAAGAAATTTTAAACTCCTGTTTGGACATCATCTTAATAAAGACACAAATATAATTCAACAATGTTTTTGAAAATAAGAGGAATAAGAAGTAAGGCCAAGTATCAGGACAGTACATTTAAATGTTTTCGGATCTTCTATGGAAAACTGAAGACTTTCAGATTCAATGAACAAAACCCATGATTTGCTAAAATAGAGTGGCATTTTAATTAAAAAAATATATATATATATGTATATATTTTGAGATGGAGACTCACTCTGTTGCCCAGGCTGGAGTGTGGTGATGTGATCTTGGCTCACCACAACCTCCGCTTCCTGGGTTAAAGAGATTCTCCTGCCTCCGCCTCCCAAGTAGCTGGGATTACAGGCATGTGCCACGATGCCCTAATTGTTTTTTTGGTTTTTTTTGTTTGTTTTTTTGTTTGTTTTTTTGCATTTTTAGTAGAGACGGGGTTTTGCCATGTTGGCCAGTTTGGTCTCGAACTCCTGACCTCAAGTGATCCACCTGCCTTGGCCTCTCAAAGTGCTGGGATTACAGGCCTGAGACACCACACCCAGCCAAATAGTGACATTTTAAAAGTTTAAAAATATAAAGATAAAAATCATGTAAACATATATATATGTAAATACACAAATCAAAAGTAGAAAATAATATTAATATCAGAAAAAAATAGAATTCACAACAAAACTATTACCAGGCTGGGCGCAGTGGCTCACGACGGTAATCCCAGCACTTTCGCAGGCCAAGGCGGGTGGATCCCTTGAGCTCAGGAGTTTGAGACCAGCCTGGCCAACATGGTGAAACCCCATCTCTACTAAAGATTCAAAAAATAGCCAGGCATGGTGGCACATGCCTGTTGTCCCAGCTACTTCAGTGGCTAAGGAAGGAGAATCGCTTGAACCCAGGAGGCGGAGGCTGCAATGAGCCGAGATCGTGCCCCTGCACTCCAGCCTGGGTGATGGAATGAGACTCTGTCTTAAAAAATACATATATATTATATATATAAATTATATATCTTTTATATATATTATATTACATATAAATTATATATACAAAATATATGTAATACATATAATATATAAAATATATATAATATATATATAAAATATGTATATAACCAGGATCAGTGGTGACCAGCCTCCAAGATGACCCTCAATGACCCTGCCTGCCTCCGAGTACCCACACTCTTGTGAAGTCTCCTCCCACACGCACTATACCAGGGTTAGTCTGTTTGAACAATAGCAGATGTGGAAGTGATGGTAAGTCATTTCTAAGATTAGACTTTGAAAGAGTATAATTTCCACGTTGAGCTCTCTTGTTCTCTCTGTCTCTTTGTGTCTTTGTCTCTCTCTCTCTCTCTGATCTATTGCTGGAAAAGAGGAGTGAGAAGGGGAAAGGAGTGAAAAGCAAGTTGCCATATTGTGAACAGTTCTATGGAGAGGACTGCAGGGTAAAAAAAAAAAAAAAAATGGAGCCTCCAGCCGGGCGCGGTGGCTCACGCATGTAATCCCAGCACTTTGGGAGGCCGAGGTGGGCGGATCATGAGGTCAGGAAATCAAGACCATCCTGGCTAACATGGTGAAATCCCGTCTCTACTGAAAATACAAACAATTAGCTGGGCGTGGTGGCGGGCGCCTGTCATCCCAGCTACTCGGGAGGCTGAGGCAGGAGAATTGCTTGAACCCCGGAGGAGGAGGTTGCGGTGAGCCGAGATCGCACCACTGCCCTCCAGCCTGGGCAACAGAGGGAGACTCTGTCTCAAAGAAAGAAAGAAAGAAAATGTAGCCTCCAGCCAAGAGCTAGCAAGGAATCGAGCTCTGTCGGTATCCAAGTGAGTGAGCTTAGCAGTGGATTCTCCAGCCCCAGCCAAGCCTTGAGACAATGGCAGCCCAGGAAGAAAAGCTTGACTGTGACTTTGTGAGAGATGTTGAACCAGCCAAGCTGCCCCTAGATTTCCTTGCCTCAGAAATTGCATGAGATACTAAATGTTTGTTGTTTTAAGCCACTAAGTGTTGGAGTAATTTGTTTCACAGCAATAGATAACAGAATCAAAGACATTCATTTTATAAAATATACAGACCGTAACAATAGGAAAACAAAAATCATACCAAAACTACAAATGAAAAACAGTATTTACAAGAATTGTTCACACATTTAACAGAATATTAAATGTAGCTTTATATTAGTAAAAATAAAACATGCCTTTAAATGTATAATTTTCTGGAGAAATATAAATGACTAAAAATTGACTCCAGAAAATAAACTGAGCAAATTAGTAATCAGTGAATAGATTTAAGTAGAAAATCAAACACCTATTACAGATTTTTTCCATTATCTCTCCACAAAGATCTAGGTTTAGCTGCTCCAACCAATGAGTTCTTCCAACAATTGAGGTAAAATAAATACTTTGACATTTAAAAAAAGACAAAATCAGCCTTAAAATGATAAATTGATAGCATATCCTAATTGCTAAGCCTTACAAACATAAAGAGAAATCATAGTTATAAATATAGATACAATATTTATTATATAAAATTTTCAAATTGAAATCCACACAGAATATAGTCTTTTCAACAAATGATGCTGGGTCAATTCAAGACACATGCACATGTATGTTTATTGCAGCACTGTTCACAATAGCAAAGACTTGGAACCAACCCAAGTGCCCATCGGTGATAGACTGGATAAAGAAAATGTGGCACATATGCAACTTGGAATACTATGCAGCCACAACGAAGGATGAGTTCGTGTCCTTTGCAGGGACGTGGATGAAGCTGGAAACCATCATTCTTAGCAGACTAATACAGGAACGGAAAACCAAACACTGCACGTTCTCACTCATAAGTGGGAGTTGAACAATGAGAACACATGACACAGGGAGGGGAACATCACACACTGGGGCCTGCCAGGGGGAGAGGGGCTAGGAGAGGGATAGCATCAGGAGAAATACCTAATGTGGATGATGGGTTGATGGGTGCAGCAAACCACCGTGGCACTTGTATACCTATGTAACAAACCTGTATGTTCTACACATACATCCCAGAACTTAAAGTATAACAATAATTTTTTTAAAAAGTTGACGATTTAAAAAAGAAATGACCCTTACCACCCACCACACATGAAAATCCATTCTGGGTGATTGTAGATTTAACTGTGAAAAGTGTGAAAGAGAAAATAATAAAGCAATTAGAAGATAATCTAAGACTATAACGCAGATAATACCTTCAAGACTTTAGGACAGGTAAGGATTTGATAAATTGGGACCAAAAATGACTGTTCATAAGAAAAGATGGATACATTGGATGTTAAAATTAAAAACTTCTTTTCAACACAAACACCATTTAGAGACTACAAAAACAAGCCACAGAGTGAGGAAAGATATTTGCCACACACATAACTAACAAAAGACTTGCATCCAGATAAATAATTTTTAAACTTTTACAAATTAACTATAACTAGATAAATAATGCAATAGAGAAAAGAAGGAAATACTTGAGTGGACACTTCAGGAAAAGGATATCTGCATATTTTCAATCTTATTTGTAGTCAGAGAAATGCAAATTAAAACCTCAATGAGATACTACTACTATTTACCAAGGAGAATAACTAAAATAAAGAAGAGAGATAATCCTAACTGCTGACATGGATATGTAGCAATAGGATGTCTCTTATATTGCTGGTGGGAGTTAAATTGGGACAATGATTTAGGAAAACTGCTTACATTATCTACTAAAGTTGAACATGTACATACCTATGACACAGATATTGCACTCCAAAGTGTATATTCAACAGAAAGGGGATCATGCTAACCAAAAATATTTCCAAGAATGCCCAGAGCAACATGATTTATAAAAATGAAAAGCTAGAAACAATATATTGTGATAAATTCATAAAGTGGAATACTATGAAGCAGTAATACTGAATGAACCACAGTTATTATATTCAATAATATAGATGAATTTCACAAACATAATATGGAGCAAAAGAAGCCAGATGCAAGATTTATACAGATGATTTCATTTATAGAAAGTTGGAAAAGAGACACAACTGAACTCCAGTGTTAGAATGAGCGTAACAGTTACATTGGGGAGGAAGAAGGGAGTAGTGATGGGGAGGAGACATCAGAAGACTTCTGGATACTGGAAATATTATTTTTTAACTTGAGTAGTTTTACAGCAATGTTCATCCAAGGACAATTCATTGAGTGGTATGCATTTATGTATAGTAGAGTATTCTCTATGTATCTTAATGTTCAATAAACATTAAGATACAAAAGCTCAAATTTTCACCCTATCATGGTATTTGAGAGAAAAAGACAAATAAAATTAGAATGTCTATGAATTAGAAAATTCTGAATAGAAGTAGTAAAACAGTCTATTACACTGGACCTCAGATTTGACATGCAGTAAACTACTCAGCCGACAACTGGTGATTTTCAGTTAAGTATGAGGCACAGGTATTAATGTATCCCTACGGCTACAAAAGTCAGAGATGATTATGTGTGCTCTGTGAGATTCCATTCATTTGAACGGGTATTCAGTGGGTGGTCTCAGCAAATTCCATAACTATCAAGCATTGGAATGAGAAGTGTTTTGGTGATATGATTTACTTTGAGTTATCAATCAATTTAATCAAATTAGTCAAAGTTACTTTTGACCAGGCTTTGGAGAAATGTAAACAGTGACCCTTCTGTATGGGATTGTAAGTTGATACAGGACTGAAGTTTTACCCTGATAAACAGACCTTCAGAAACTTATTCCATGAACAAAAATCTATGTGAGTGAGCACATTTCCTGAAAATGTTCCCATCATCATCATTGGCTATGTCCCATCCTTGGGTACTGAATAAATGATGTTCTTGGAGTTCAGTAGATACAAGATTTCTGAAGAGCTAGCTGCAGCTCTCTTAATGGTGTAACTCAAGGATATTAGGTTTTAGCTGGAAAACACACACACACACACACACACACACACACACACACACACATACCATAAGGGGAAGTCCAAAGAAGAGAAAGAGGGTTGAGTGCTTTTGAACCTTTAAGGATTGATGAAGACACATTAAGCAAATGTTTAAGACTTTCTTATCCTGTTTTATGCATTCAATGGATATATGTTGAGTGCCCTCCATTTCTTGTGACAGGCACTATTCTGAGTGCTAGGAATGATAGAGCAGGAACGAAAACAGATAAAAACCCGATTTCATGGAGCTTATATTTAATTGGAAGAGACAGAATAAAAAATTTTTAAAAACCTCTCTTAGAAGTAATGAATGCTATGGAGAAAAATCAAAACAAGGATTAACAATTGTGGAGGGGGGGTTTTGATTTTAAATGGGGTGATCATTGAGAAGGTAACATTTGAGAAAGTACTTGAAGGAGGTAAGGAAGCATGTAAGCATGTATACACACACACGCACATACACACACACACACAGATAGACACACCTGAAGGAAGAGCAATCCAGGCAGATGGAACAGCCAATGGAAAGGCACTAAGTGGGGAAATGTTTGGCTTCTGTGAAAAACAGCAAGGTCAGCAAGGCTGGAGGGGAGTGGGTGGTGGATAAAATTTGAGAAGACAAGGACAATAGTCATTGCAGAGGGTCTGATCAGATACCACCTCGCAGGCCATTATAGGACTTGGGCTTTTATTCCTATTAATGTGGGAAGCTCTTGGAGGCTTTTGAGCAGAGGATAACTAACATGCTCTGACTTATGTATTGAAAAGACTGCTTTGACTGCTACATTGAGTACAGACTAAAGCTGGCTGAAAACAGAAGCAGGGAGACCAGTTAGGAGGCAATTACAAGGCCACGTAGGAGATGAGGTGGCCTGGGCCAGGTGTTTGCTGTGAAGATACTGAGAAGGGATCAGATTCTGGATATACCCTGAAGGTAGAGACAAAGGGTATTTAGTAGGTAGACTGTTATTTAGATAGTTTGAACAGCTAACGTGAGAATAACAGAGGAGTCAGAAATGACTCCAAGATTTTTGGCCTGAAACACTGGGAAGATGAAGTTGTCATTTATCGAGTTATGGAAAACTGCAGAAAGACCATATCTGGAGGCAAGATCAGGAGCTCAGCTGTGATCACAGTATGTCTGAGATGCCTAAAGGACACCCAGATAGACAGTTGAATAAGTTTTGAGTCAAGGGAGAATTCGGGGCTGATCCTTTAAGCATGTGTTAATCACGCATGTATGGGGTCACTTCTTTACTCTAAACCCTCCTATAATTTCCCAGATATAAACTAGGGAGCTGTCAACATTTGGATGGTTTTCAGAGCCATGACAAAAGATGGGATTACCAAGTGAATGAAAGTACCCAAAGAAAGACAGAAGAGGTACAAGAATAGGCCCCGGGTGACTCCAACATAATATCTCACCAGCCCTACCTATGGGGAAAAAATATCCCCCAGGGAATAGGCCAGGGCCATCTAGACTTGTAGGGTTCAAGATGCTCTTTAAGAGGTGTGAGGAAAGCTGGAGTTTGCCTTTGTGTCCATGTTGCTGGTGTTCCACGAAACAGTAGGGAATCTCTACTACCTCATCTGGGGGTTGAGGACTGGAGTAAAGCAAAACAAGCAGCTGTTAAATTAGGGGAAGTGACAACGCAGTGATAATCTGAAGATCCCAGGTCTTCAGATGAAAGCTCCCTCCTAAAGAGCCAGAATTTAACTTTGAGATTGGCATATATTCCAACTGGTTACAGGAACATTGAACTAGGTATCTCCCAGTGGAAAGGAAAACAGAAAGACCTGTTTAACGTTGAAGCTCTGCCCCCATGTTCCTGGGAGCATACTGTGATAACTGTGACCATAGAGAAAAGAAAAAGCCAATAGCTGAAATGAATCAGGTTGTTGGGGGCCTAAGATAAGTAAGTGCAACTTGTTTACATGTAAAACACTTGTCTTGTCAATTTGGGCATTTTATCTGGAAATTATCCAAAGCAGCAATTATCTAGAGCTAGCATGCTAGACTGTTTATCCCTAGACATGGGTGGGGGATGAGGGGATAGAATGCAGGTTTTCATGGCACTTATAGAGTGTGGGAGGTCTCTTTGTTTTGTATTTAAGAAAAAGAATGCAAAATTAGGCACGGGGCCATGGAAGTGACCTATGCGAGTGACGGCCCTAAAGCTATAGTTTTCCTAACTTCACAGAAAATCCACCTCTGACCCTAAACCCAGATGACAGAAACCTTGGGAGCAATAACTGATCACTTAATTTATCATGACCAAGTTTATCTTACAAGTGCCAGGAAGTATTCAGAGTTAGTCAGGCATCATAGGAAAACTCTCCTTTATGTCTATTTCTCACTCAAAGGTATTCAAATAAAAGGAAACATATTAAAGGCACTTAGATAAAGGAAGGCATAGTAAATATTCTTGTTCCATGAAATACCATCTTCTAACCACCTTAACAGATGCAACAGTTGAACAATCTAGCTGTGCTCCGCTGATATTAGAAATACTGTGGTCTGAGCCAAAGGACCAGTGATGGCATCAGGAATTATGTCACTGGCTATATCCTATATATATGTTTACCAGATAAAATACATGATATCCAGCTAAATATAAATTTCAAATATACAATAAATAATTTTTAGCAAAACTGTACCCCTACATACTTATGCATAGGACATACTTACACCAGAAAAGCACTCATTTTTCTGAAATTCACATTTAACTTGGCATCCCATATTTTTATTTGCTAAGTTTAGTAATGCTACCTACACTGATTTCTGCTTTGGGATACATAATGAGTGATAATTTGGAGAGCCTACTAAACAGAAAATCAAAGGGACAGAGGATAAATATTGTATTAGTAGGTCACATGGTTGCTTCCAACATTGGCCCTGACAGTTATCATTACTCATATAATAATACTCAACTGTCATATCAGAATCTGCAAAAGGGGGCTGAGGGTTGTGCAGAATTCGTGCATATTTAATTGACACAAATTAAATATTAAATATTAATTTAATTAGTAGAAACTATTCACTTTTAACTAATGAAAAGGATGGAAACGCTGCTTTTGTAAATAGGCAGCGTTATTGGGAACACAATATTCTACTGCGTTCCCCATCCATAAGTCAAACCATCTGTAAGTCCAGGACTAAGTGTTATCTGTAATTGCTTAAAGTGCAACATTGGTCAAATATGCATAAAGCAGCTAATTGTGAAATATGAGTAATGGGTCTATTTGTTCAATGGGTAAAACTCACTTATCCTCCTTTGACATAGAAAATAGGATTAAATGTAAAACTTATGTCCCAGCTCATAGAGAAACTTACCAGAAACATGTCCAAGTACTTTGTTTACCATCCAACCCTTTTAGTTATATATCTATGAATATTAATATTGTAGTACTTCATACTTTTTAAGTATTTATAGATATACGTATCGCTTCTCGGCCTTTTGGCGAAGATCAAGCGTAGTATTTATGGATATACGTATG
This sequence comes from Pan troglodytes, assembly GCF_028858775.2. NCBI lineage: Eukaryota > Metazoa > Chordata > Mammalia > Primates > Hominidae > Pan > Pan troglodytes. The sequence goes on along the minus strand of NC_072403.2, from coordinate 77,302,928 downwards.
TTCTTTTATTCCCTCCTCAAAAAATAATATTTTATTTATCATCCCCATTAAAAATTATGTATTCATTTGACAGATATTTAATGGGTATCGATTATGCGCTTGGAAAACAATAGTGAACACGACAGGAAAAGTTGGTCATTACAGAACTAACCTTCTAGTAAGAAATAAATAATATTTTAAAATAATAATAATAAAATTTCAGTTGGCAATATTGCCATGAAGATATAAAACAGAGCAAGAGAGACAGTGGCTGCTAGTTTAGCTAGGATGGTGAAAACCCATTTGAAGTGGTAACACTTGAGTTAGACATGGAGCTTATATGATAATGATAAACCAGCCAGTGGAAATGGGAATCGCTCGAGAAATGGAGCCACTCCTTGGAGAAGAAATGAGCTTAGCAAATGAGCTGCTCATAGAACAGTAAGAACTAGATGACTGTAGCAGAATGAGAAGGGTGTGGAAAGAGCTAAGGTTCAGATGAGGCAGAAGAGGTAGACACGGCAAGGTCACGTGGAGCCTTGAAGGGCATACTGAAGAGTTTGGGTTTTTTTATTTCCTTGTTTTTGTTTTTGACTAACCAGGGTTAGTCAAACAGACTAACCCTGGCGTAGTGTGTGAGGGAGGGAACTTCACAAGAGTGTGGGTACTCGGAGGCAGGCAGGATCATTGAGGGTCATCTTGGAAGCTGGTCACCACTAATCCCAGATATATCTATAGATAGATAGATAGATAGATAGATAGATAGATAGATAGATAGATTTAGACAGAGTCTCACTCCATCACCCAGGCTGGAGTGCAGTGTCATGATCTCGGCTCACTGCAACCTCTGCCTCCTGGGTTCAAGCAATTCTCCTGCCTCAGCCTCCCGAGTAGCTGGGATTACAGGCACATGCCACCTTGCCTGACTAATTTTTGTATTTTTAGTAGAGTTGAGGTTTCACCATGTTGGCCAGCCTGGTCTCAAACTCCTGACCTCAAGTGATCTGTCTACCTTGGCCTCTCCAAGTGCTGGGATCACAGGCATGAGCCACCATGCCCAGCCAAGAGTTTGTATAGTCCAGTGCAATGGGAGGGACCTGAAGGGGTTAGAGCAAGATAGTATTGTGATCCAATGCATCCTGAAAGGATCAATATGGCTATTCAACCAAGAAAAATTGAACAGGGATCAAGGGGAGGAAGACAAAAGTAGAAGTAGACTGGAGGCCAATTGTCTAGGCAATAGATGTTGAGGCCTTGGATGTCACTGTGAAAGGGAGAGAAGTAGTCACGTCTGTTTGAAAGTAGGATCAATTGGACGTGCTGCTAAATTGGCAGTAAGAGGCAAGGGGAAAGATACATAAAGGATAACCATAGAATTTTTACCGGGAAGCTTGGTTGCTATTAACTGAGATGGGAACTGATGTTCATTAAAATTAAAACACATTCCCATAATCACACTTTAAGTACCAGAGCAAAGATTCGAATTCAGTTCTTCCTAATGCTCCAATATTTTGGGGTTGGTGAGCTGATTAATGTCTACTCGTGTGCTTACTTATTTAAAAGTCCCCCTTTTAAGCTATAAGTTCCTCAGTGACAGAGACTTGGTGATATCTGATATCCAGTCGTAGGAACCAGAGGCACATGAATAATGCTTTTTTGAGAACATTTGTAACAAGATATGACAAGTCTACCAGGCCCCATGTTTCCCGTCACCCTTGGCTGATTCACCAATTTTTTTCTTTAAGGCAGCTATAGATGCTTTCTATAGTGTTGGTTTTGAATTCTGCTATGGAAGTACAATGGTCATTTCAGAGGCCTGCAAACTTTCCCCTTCTAAGGAAGTGTATGGGTGCAATTACGAACATATGTTAACGGAAATAAAACACATGCTAATTATTTCCCTACACGCAAAACCGTCTTGATGGAACCATCAACAGCCTTTATTTATTTGAGGAAATCTAGCGAAAGAATATCTCATCAGCTATCTCATAACATTCTGTATTTGATTACCAGTTGAAATACTCCAAACTCCACACTAGTTTTTTTCTAATTTTTTTAACCCTATAGGTTTTAATACCATGCAATTCTCAACCTCTGCATGACTTTTTTCTCCTTGTAAACAATTAGGAGCCATCTGGTTCCATGGATTTCCCGATCCTCCTGAGAATTTAAACTTAACACACCAAAAGGTTTGATTCGCCCAAGCACTACTATTACATTATTCACCTGGTTTTCTAGTCTTGGATCTTAAACAATATCTTCCTTAGAAAATCAGAAGAAATTTTCTCTTCATACTTCATATAATCCTCTTGCTCTATGTATAATACTAAGCTTTGAGGACCTCCTCAAAGCTATCTTGAAATGATTTACCAAAATATTTGCCAACTTGCCTCTTTCTATGGCAACATATAACTCAAACTGTATCACTTTGTCAATCCCAGTTTTTCTAAGTACCTGTCAAAAAAATTCAAAGGAGTTGGAGTTAGATAGAAAAGGAAACAGATTCCCCTTGGCACCTGTTTGTGCAATGTTGAGCTATGTCTGGGTACCCACTTCAATCTGAAACATTTGCATTCCTGATAAATAGGGGGAATTTTTTCTGAGAAGGCTAATGAAAACAGAGATCTTTCTCACTCAAGATACTAATCAAATTAAAACACCCTGGCTCAAATCCCTTTCTGATAAACACCAAGATCTTATTATGTAATAAAGTTTATTGATATAGTATTAAATGGCCCATTGAGATGTAGCCTAAGGAAAATTTCTTGGAGATTTTTATTATGGCATATCTGGTAAGAAAGTTGTTTTAAACTTGTCAGGCAAGACATTATCTAAAAGGCTCTTTATTCAGCCTGAGGCAGTGGCTCACGCCTGTAATTCTAGCACTTTGGGAGGCCAAGGCAGGTGGATCACCTGAGGTCAGGAGTTCAAGACCAGCCTGGCCAACAAGTGAAACCCTGTCTCTAATAAAAATACAAAAAATTAGCTGGGCGTGGTGGGATGTGCCTGTAGTCTGTCCCAACTGCTAGGGAGGCTGAGGCAGAAGAATCGCTTGAACCCGGGAGGTGGAGGCTGCAGTGAGCTGAGATCACACCACTGCACTCCAGCCTGGATGACAGTGAGACATCATCTCGAATAAATAAATAAATAAATAAAAATAAAAGGCTCTTTATTCAATAAACACACTTATACACACATAGAAGTGGGAGAGTGGGGGAGAGAGAAGAAAACTTCCAAAGTTACCTAGGTTTTTGTTGGACAAGATTAGATACTATAATGCTCCTCGTTCTTATGATTTTTACTCCCCAAAATGAGGGGATAACAACTGAATTTTTCTCGTACACGCTAAAGCCACAGTCTCAGAAAAACATATCCCACAATTTAAAGGAAGAGTGCTGATGATGGGTACAGAGGAGGAATTATCTTTCATACAATGCATTAAGATATTCCAAGTGATTTATGGATGTATTTGAGAATTAACGGATTGAAGCTCGTGAAAACTGCTAAGAGAAACTGAAAATGGAAACATTAGTTGTTCACATTAAATCTAAACATGTTTAGAGCAAGTTTAGGGACTGTCACTTCTCAATGTGATAGAATAACTGGTACCAAATCTGTCTCTCTGCTGTAAACAGCTAGGAAATTGGACAAAATACATGAGACAGCTGTTTTCAGACGTTAGAAAACAGACACAGCACAGAAGTGTGAGTCTTCAGAACAGGAAAAGAAATGAGGTAAGCCCTATAACCAACATGGCTTTCTGGATGTAGGCACTTCCAAGACTGCAGTAAGAGAGGAGGAACCATGACAAGGCAGATCCAACTTACTGAATTTAATAGACAGAGATCAGAGTTAAAGGAGCTAAAAGAGCTGAAATGTGAGGCACAGAGAGAAAGAACTCCAGAAATCTATACAGGCAGCTATCCTGAGTCCTTCATTGAATATTAGGCTACATATGCATGAAATGAAACTCTATGAGGCCAGGCAAAAACAGCTACTGGGATTTGTGAGCTGGGGGTTGAGTTGCAGCCAGCCAGAATGGAGGCATTGCTGACCACCCTGAATATTTCCTCGAGCCTCCTGAAGAGGCGTGCTTCAAAAGGATAATTAAATTAGCCCTAAAGAAAAACTTACTCTAGACGCATACTCCCAAACTTAAAAATACGCTTAAAAAGGATCAGGTTGAATGGTAAGTAACTGAACTCCCCGGCAAAACAAAATTCGGCTTTCCAGAGGAAGACTACAAAATCTAGACTTTCTTTTTTTTTTTTTTTTTTTTTTTTTTTTTTTTTTTTTTTTTGAGACGGACTCTTGCTCTGCTGCCCAGGCTGGAGTGCAGTGGCACGATCTCAGCTCACTGCAACCTCTGCCTCCCAGGTTCATGCCATTCTCCTGCCTCAGCCTCCCAAGTAGCTGGGACTACAGGCACCCACCACCACGCCTGGCTAATTTCTTTCTTTCTTTCTTTTTTTTTTTTTTTTCCTACATCGCTTGTATTTAAAACACAAACAAGTATTTCTCTTTCTGTAAGGGCAAATGGTTCAAATAATGCGGAACACGAAACATTGACTAATACAAGTTTATTTTTTAAAAAAGCAAAAGAATAAAGAATATATACAAAAGGGACCTGGAATCTGTAAGCTGATTCCAAAAGCGAAATAAGTAGAAAATCCGTGGTGAAACCTGAACATTCTACCCCTGCTTTGGAGAAGGGCTATCATACAACATTCAGTCAGCTGAAGATGGATTGCTAGAGGTGTGTCGATACATAAATTTCAAGTCATTTTTGCTTGTGCAGAATCATCCCAATCTTAACAAGACTGAATGGGCAGTCCTGTGGCTTTCTTCCTTTTCCATATTCCCAACAAGGCTACGTGAAGTTCAACTCTTGATGAGCCGCTTACAACAGCAGTTCCTTAGGAGCCAACATGACAGGTGGGTCAGATTTCCCTATGAGAAACAAAACTGGCCACCTACAGCAAAATATCAAAATGGTTAAATCCTTCCTTCCTCTTCCTTCTGATTATATACAACATATCTCCTTTCAAGACTATTATTTCCGTCATGCTTATTCCTTCACAAATCTAAACCTTGAGGTGATATGAAGGAAACCAACATCAAGAAAAGAAAACTCAATTCAGAAATGAAGAAAACTGGCAGGTATACAATACACCCCCAGAGCATCTCAATATCCCTGGCACAGTACAATTCGGTGTACTGCTACAGCCCATAGATAAATATTGGCAGCTTGAATAAGCTCATTTTTTCCCTCAGGTGGTTAAAGGCCACCACATAAATACTGGGCAACAGGGGTTTGTTGGGAGAATTAGAAATAAAAAATTAACCAAATTTTGTCCCTGTGTTAATTCAATGCCAGCAAGGAGGCAAGTACTGAAGAAGAAAAGGGACAATTTTCATACGAAAAAAGAATTCCTCTAATCATGTCACCATCTCATATAATGAATCCAGGGAATCCCAGAAATAGAAAATTAGTTTCAGGGGACCCCTGAGGCACTTTAAAGCCTTTTAAAAAATTACAGTAATAATAAATTAGATATTGCTCTTCAGAGGCCAACAGAGCAGCAGAAGCATCAAGATCAGGTCCAAAGAGTTATGCCCACATTACAGGCTTCCTGAGCTGCTCAGCCCTCTTTAAAGCTTAGTTGAATCTCTAAATACCTTTACAAAGACATACAATTTAACACAGACTGAGTGGGTATTTTTGTTTAGTGGTAGCATAAAATTTGGTCCTTAATGGTAGCAGCTGTCTTCATCCATTTCAAACTCAGGTAATATTAAGTACATCAAGACAAGACATAAAGAATACAACAAAGGAGAAAAAAGCCAAAACTGACAAACACCTCAAGGAGTCACTAAGTTTGCTTGCACCCTTTCACTTGATCTCCCTCTCAGTCTCTTTTTTGTGGAGAGAAGGGTATGACAGAACTTTTTTCTCAAAAGATGATAAACAATGGCATCAAATGGACAAAATGGTTATAAAGTAACTTTAAAAATCTGACCCCAAGGAATCCAGGACACATACAGATAATTCAGAGGTATACTTCTGATTTGGGGCAAATTCTAGACTAAAGAAATGATCGTCTCAGGTAAATGTTACAATAGATGAAACTAAGTCCAGTTTTTTGGCGGTTTTTTTTTTAAAGTGTCCTCACTACCACCTTCAGCTATCAATCATTTCTCATAGCTCAAGCGGAAGGTCATCTTCATCTTTCCCAGGATCCAGGTCAACCTCAGCTTCCCATTTGCCTCCTGAAATCTCCCACGTTAGTTTCTCAAAATCATCCTCCACAGAGAGTGGGGGCTTTCCTGTTGAGGCAGAGCTGAGTCGGCGAGTTTTCATGCTCATTTGGGATGAGGAAGGGCCAGACGCCTCCGGGGGTGAGGAATCTGAAGAGGACTGGGTTGGAGGCAGCACAAGACTGTCTCTAACCAAACACCACATATTCTCACTCATAGGTGGGAATTGAGCAATGAGATCACATGGACACAGGAAGGGGAATATCACACTCTGGGGACTGTGGTGGGGTGGGGGGAGGGGGGAGGGATAGCACTGGGAGATATACCTACTGCTAGATGACGAGTTAGTGGGTGCAGCGCACCAGCATGGCACATGTATACAGATGTAACTAACCTGCACAATGTGCACGTGTACCCTAAAACTTACAGTATATTAAAAAAAAAAGAAAGAAAGAAAAGAAAAAGAAAAAGAAAAAGAAAAAAAGACTGTCTCTAGGATTTTCTGCTTCAGGCACAGTGACTGATTTGTCCTCAGAGACAAGCAGGACAACAGCATCCACAGCTGCCTTTTTGGCTGGGGGTTCCTGTAGGACGCTGCTGGAGCTGAGTGGCTTCACAGCGGCAGTGACAGCAAGGTGCATCTCCACTGCCTTACGTTTTGGGGCCAATTTGGGGGATGACACAACTTTAACCACAGATTGCTTCACGTTCACTTTGGGTTTAGCTTCACCCCTTTTTTCCAAGGTCTGTGCTGCCCATTTCACATTCAATAATGAGTCTGCAATCCCTGAGGTTTCTACCTCCACCTTCTGGGATGACTTTGTGGGAAGCTGCTTGGTCAGGTGCCATGTGATTCCTGGCACAGCAGTGAGCACTGGTTTCTCTGCCACTCGGGTATTGCAAGAGGCTACATCTCCCCGAAGAGGTGTCCAGACTGATTTTTCCCTCTCCTGCTGTTTCCGCATGCGCATCTCTCTCATGGTCGCACATCTCTTGACTTGAATTTTACTGATGTCAACTCCTGTGGTCTCAACTGAAGCCTCTGTAGCTTCCATTCTAATACGGCTCTGAAAATCAACTTCATTTCCTTCCTGAAGTATCTTCTCTTCTTTCCTCCATGTTCTTTGGGTGACTCGCAGCAGCAACCTTGCCCCCGGAGTGGCCTCATGTTGAGACGGGGAGCTGGTGCTGCTCTCAGAGCTCTGCTGCACCCTCCGTGCCTTCTCCAGTTTAATTTCTTCCAGCGTCTTCATGTGCACCTCCTGCATGGACTTTGTTTTACCTGCAGGCTCCTCTGATTGTCCTTTGCTGGCAACAATGGGTGGCAAAACTACTGTTTTTTTAATTTCACTATCAGTCTTCAGCTTCATGCAAGTTGTATCCTTTTTGCTTTTTTGTCTCTCTGCTTCCTGCTGCCTATGTTCTTCTTCAGCCAGGACCTCAGAGAAGGTTTTGATACGGAGAGTGGAGGAGCTTCTTGCTCCTGAAGTAGAATCATCAGTTTTTGAAGGTCCTTCTGTCTTGAGTTTAGTTTGCGATTCCCCATGTTTCTGACTGGCTCTTTCAAGAAGCATTTCTTCTAATGTCTTCACATGGATCTCACCAACTTTATTAACTTTATCTGTTGCGTCCTCATTATTTGGATCAGCTGACATGCCTAATCGCTCCTTAAGAGACTTGGAAACTTGAGCTGTCTTTGGTGTTTCGTCAGTGTTAGTTTCCGGAGCTTCAACTTTCTTCCCTAGCCTCTGTGCCAGGCTACGCTTTAATGGAGGATCACTGTCAGCGCCTGCCGAAAATTTTCGTTTCCCCAGTCTCTCAGTAAGACCCAATCTAACCAAGGGTTCTTCTCCTTGTTTGGTGGAGAGAGTTACTGTCTTCACCACAGTCCTGACATTTTCTTTTTCAGGACCTGGAACAGGCTCAGGGTGGAGCAAAAGACTGGAAACTCCTGAAGAACCCTCACCTTGCTTCTTAGATTTTTCCTTCATTTTCTCTGACTTAATTTCCTCAAGAGTTTTTATTCCAAAATGCAAACATTCACCTTGCTTTATATTGACTGCAGGTTTCCGGACAGAAGTCACTCGTAATCCATTGTGAACTTCAGGAGTTGGTTGCAGGGTAGGTGTTTTGGTTTCATCACCTTCCTCAGGAAACTGATCATCATCATCTTCATCATCATCTGCAGCATTAATTACAACTGGTGGATGCTTGGGGCTAGGAACATTTTCGGAACTTTCTACTTTCATAACGCTCCGCAGCTGAGGGGAAGGATTGGACTGGACAGACAATTTGTTCTGCTGAACTGAAAGTTGGCTAGCCTTCACTTCCTCTTCTGGTGACTCAGGCACAGTTGTGCTCGGAGGTAGGAAAAGGCCATCAACATATCGTCCTCTATTGTGATGGAAAGCGCAGTTTAATTTTTGACATCCTGTTGGCTGATTTTCCCAATAACAAGGAATTTCACTGCGTTTTTTATCAATCTCCATGTGCCGAAACCTGCACACCCGTCGAAAACAGCGCCCTTCTCGCCATAATGTGCAAACAATTTCATTTCCTAGTGCAGCTTCACAGTGACGGAATGGGCAGCTGTCACCTTTGGTACATGTAGAATAGAAAAAAAAATAGCAGTCTTCTCCTTGATTAGGCATGCTGGGTAGATTCTTAGATCAGAAGTGGCTTCTTGAAACAAGCCACTGCTTCCTCAAAGCAAGGACAAGGCTCCAAGTCCTCGTGAAATGGGTTTAATCTTCCAAATGACAACTTGATCACAGCAATTGTCTTTAAACTGTAATCATTAGCTGGTTGCTCTCAACAGGAACGTCTGTGTCTTCACTGAGTTCCAATCTATTACGCCTGTAGGTCGAACCAACACTCAATCCATGAATTAATAATAATGAGGCAGAAAAAATTTTCCTCCTCACATTGCCAAGAAAACCTCTCAGCCACAATTCAAACACAGCATGTGTTTTTAAAACATCTCCCAACTACTGGGAGATTAAGTCCATTCAAATAACCTTTGTCAGACTGGAGACAGCTAGGGTTAGTTATCTCCTCAAAAACAAAACAAAACAAAACAAAAAAACAAAAAAAAAGTTCATTTAAAGATGAACTTGAGAGTCAAAGGATCATGAAAAATAATCCATCTTCCATAGCTGAACAATATAATCTGAAAAACAAAAAAAACATCAGTTTTTCAGTAAGATCCAATTTCTGGTCTTCAAGATTTCTTCACACTTAATACTAGTCAATTTTCCAGGAATTTTTTGGGCAGGGAATATCCCCAAATCCTAAAAAGCATCGCTATCTCTAGTTCCACAGCCTCCTTCTCAAGGTCCAGAACCAAGGCCTGGAAGATGTCAACACTATACGCCTTCCCCACAGGAATCCGCACCGATTATGGGAGTTTAGGGGTGTTCTTCATTACGGTTTCACCAATCCTACAAGGAGTACGGAAGTGTCCCTGTTGCTCTTGACTCCCACGCTGAGGGCCAGGGGTGGGAGTGTAATGAGGGTGGGGAATGGGTGTAGGATACCGGAATAAGGTCGGTGGCTTTCTGTATGTGGAGTTTGAGACAAGCTCCAAAGTCGTGGGACCCGAACCGATGACACTATCCCCGACTCCCGCTTGCTGCCACGTCTTTCTTCTTGCTTGGCCGCTGCCGTCCGTCGTCCTCCCAGCAGCAGCAGCACTCGCAGAAAACCAAGACTGCCAGCGTCAAAGATGGCGCCCGGCTACAGGCTCCGCTCTAAGGCCCGGCCGGTAAAAGTGCCAGCACGACGCAGGGCGCGAGGGTTCTGGAAGACGTAGTTCCTCTATGACGCGATGCCTAAGATCTAATTTCTTATATCTTTGGTAGAGACGGGGTTTCACCGTGTTAGCCAGGATGGTCTCGATCTCCTGACCTCGTGATCTGCCCGCCTCCGCCTCCCAAAGTGCTGGGATTACAGGCATGAGTTACCACGCCCAGCCCCAAATCTAGACTTTCAATAAAATATTTACAATGTCTAACATCCTAACAAAAATTATTTAAAATGCAAAGGATCAGGAAAGTATAAGCCATAACAGGAGAAAAATAAGTCAATACAAACAGATTTTTATATTTTAGCCTCTTACACTTCCAGGCCTTCCAATGAAATAAGAAGAATCATATTTCTTGGCCACCATTTTAAATCATGTTAATCCATTTCCATCTCTAATCTAAACCAAATTTGTGCATTTCACCAGGCATCACATTGTCTCTCTCACTGATTTTGAGGCAATGGCCAGGCCCCCTACCAGCTCACACAACATCTTTGTGCCAGTCAGAAAAGGCACCCCTTCTTCCTGGCACATGCAGCCCCACATTGGCCAGAGCTCAGCCTCATTTTAGACTGGGCATGATACCATAGTGCTGGTTATAGCCTTCATGACTGTATTGCAGCCCCTTAATATGGCTGGACAACTAAGGTGGCTCCCAACACAAAGAAACTTCCTCTTAAATAGCTTGTTGACATTTTAAATTAGAGATATCAAAACTTGAGGATATTATCTTCTTCATTAAGTCTCTTTCCATTTTGTCTGTTCCCATCCGTGACACTCCCAGAAACCTCTGCCCTCAATCTTGGAATCAATATTTATTCTAGCTGGCTTGTCTTCATCCTCACATCCAGGTTGACACCAAATCTTTCCAACTCTTTTTTGAAAAATAGCAAGTACATTTTTTCCCTCCAACTGCAACCCTCTTTTAGCCTGTGGATTTACTCTTAGACTCCTGAAACAAATTCCCAGTCTGTTTTATATTTTACTGTCTTACACTTCCAGGCCATCCAATGAAACAAGAAGAATCATATTTCTTGGCCACCATTTTAAATCATGTTAATCCATTTCTCAGAATACTGCATCTGCCAAAAAAAAAAAAAAAAAAAAAAAAAAAAAAAAAGGCTTTCATACTCTCTACTAGTTTTAATCCCACAAAATCTCCGTAGTCTTACAGAGCACTGCCATGGGTTGAGTTGTCCAACAGCAGACCTGAAACAATGTTTAGCGTTTAGTATATTTCTAGGGTATCCCTTGGGACTAACAGCTGTGAAAAGAAGGGGAAAACAATTGAGCAGAGGGAGAAGTCAGGTTGTGATGCAGACCTGATTGCCTTAGCCAACTCCACAGGAAGCTGTAGGTGCCTGCTGGAGTTGCCTCACTTAGGGTGAACATGGCCCTCCATCAGTCACTGCATGCCAACCTTTGAGGGGATGGGGGTGGTGGCCTTAGCTAAGGCCACCTTTTTCAGGCCACCTGTTTAAGGCCACTTGTTAAGGGCCACCTTAAGGCCACCTGTTTAAGCTGCACCTCTGCAGCTAAAAGAATCCCTGAAGGGGCTGAGCCCTAGAGGCTATTTACTGGCAGAACTATAACTGGCAGAAGGACAACATGTCCTTCTGAGATGCACATCTCTGTTTCTACCACCATCTATCCCATGTGCCACTTGGATCCACTTCAAGGAGCCAAATGTGCCACTTGAATACATTCAAGGAGCAGTTCCTCCACTGTACCAAGAGGCATCTCTTCCCAGTGAAATCTACAATAGGGGAAGTTAATAGGAGGAACTCCACCCCTGCTTCTGCACCAGTCCCAGGGCTGCAACTGATACTCATCATCTCCTTCCTCCATTATCCACCTGGATTCCTCCTATATCAGGCTGCAGCTCTGCTAGTCTTAGTAGCTTACCTGATGGCATGAACTAGACACTCATTTCTGAGGGACCTGAGCTCCTGGTCACCATGCCCTTATCAGGCTACATGTGCTTTTGTCTTCTCAGCACTTTCTATTCCTTTTGGAATCTCTCATTGGCTGACTCGCAGCCCAAATTCTCCCTCTTGACTTGAGTCCCTTCAGCATGTAGTCCCCATCCATTTTGTGTGTGTGCGTGTGTGTGTGTGTGTGTTTTTCCCCTGCATTGCATCCTTAGGCAGCTCCACTTACACTCGCTAGTTAATTCCTTTCTTTAGTCTTTCTGTCAGTTCTTCCCCATCTCCTTTTCTGTTCTATTATTAGGCATCACAGAGCTACAAAAGATCACCTGTGAGACCTAGACTCTCTTTAGAGGGTAGGAAAGGCAAAAGAGTAGGGGAGTTGGGGAAATAAGCTGGCAAACAGAAAATTTTTCTTGAAAAATTGGATGGCTGGGGGAGAAGGAAGCAAAAATTCCCAGCAGGCCAGGAAGTCAATAGGAAGGCATTCTAGCTCTCTTTCAATGATTATGTCTAGCTCAAAATATGGAGTGAATACTTGTTCAGATAACCAAGCAGCCACTTCCCTGTTTAACAGACTACTTTGAGGGAGGGAGTCCTACACTCACCTCCCCTAGCAAAGCGGCATCATTCCTCTTTCAACCAACCATCCATCTATCTGTATCACTGATTCAACAAATACTTATTGAGTGTCTACAATGTGCCAGTTCAGAGAATGTTCCATGATTATACAGAAGAAATTTTAAACTCCTGTTTGGACATCATCTTAATAAAGACACAAATATAATTCAACAATGTTTTTGAAAATAAGAGGAATAAGAAGTAAGGCCAAGTATCAGGACAGTACATTTAAATGTTTTCGGTTCTTCTATGGAAAACTGAAGACTTTCAGATTCAATGAACAAAACCCATGATTTGCTAAAATAGAGTGGCATTTTAATTAAAAAAAAATATATATATATATATATTTTGAGATGGAGACTCACTCTGTTGCCCAGGCTGGAGTGTGGTGATGTGATCTTGGCTCACCACAACCTCCGCTTCCTGGGTTAAAGAGATTCTCCTGCCTCCGCCTCCCAAGTAGCTGGGATTACAGGCATGTGCCACGATGCCCTAATTGTTTTTTTGGTTTTTTTTGTTTTTTGTTTTTTTGTTTTTTTGCATTTTTAGTAGAGACGGGGTTTTGCCATGTTGGCCAGTTTGGTCTCGAACTCCTGACCTCAAGTGATCCACCTGCCTTGGCCTCTCAAAGTGCTGGGATTACAGGCCTGAGACACCACACCCAGCCAAATAGTGACATTTTAAAAGTTTAAAAATATAAAGATAAAAATCATGTAAACATATATATATGTAAATACACAAATCAAAAGTAGAAAATAATATTAATATCAGAAAAAAATAGAATTCACAACAAAACTATTACCAGGCTGGGCGCAGTGGCTCACGACGGTAATCCCAGCACTTTCGCAGGCCAAGGCGGGTGGATCCCTTGAGCTCAGGAGTTTGAGACCAGCCTGGCCAACATGGTGAAACCCCATCTCTACTAAAGATTCAAAAAATAGCCAGGCATGGTGGCACATGCCTGTTGTCCCAGCTACTTCAGTGGCTAAGGAAGGAGAATCGCTTGAACCCAGGAGGCGGAGGCTGCAATGAGCCGAGATCGTGCCCCTGCACTCCAGCCTGGGTGATGGAATGAGACTCTGTCTTAAAAAATACATATATATTATATATATAAATTATATATCTTTTATATATATTATATTACATATAAATTATATATACAAAATATATGTAATACATATAATATATAAAATATATATAATATATATATAAAATATGTATATAACCAGGATCAGTGGTGACCAGCCTCCAAGATGACCCTCAATGACCCTGCCTGCCTCCGAGTACCCACACTCTTGTGAAGTCTCCTCCCACACGCACTATACCAGGGTTAGTCTGTTTGAACAATAGCAGATGTGGAAGTGATGGTAAGTCATTTCTAAGATTAGACTTTGAAAGAGTATAATTTCCACGTTGAGCTCTCTTGTTCTCTCTGTCTCTTTGTGTCTTTGTCTCTCTCTCTCTCTCTGATCTATTGCTGGAAAAGAGGAGTGAGAAGGGGAAAGGAGTGAAAAGCAAGTTGCCATATTGTGAACAGTTCTATGGAGAGGACTGCAGGGTAAAAAAAAAAAAAAAAATGGAGCCTCCAGCCGGGCGCGGTGGCTCACGCATGTAATCCCAGCACTTTGGGAGGCCGAGGTGGGCGGATCATGAGGTCAGGAAATCAAGACCATCCTGGCTAACATGGTGAAATCCCGTCTCTACTGAAAATAGAAACAATTAGCTGGGCGTGGTGGCGGGCGCCTGTCATCCCAGCTACTCGGGAGGCTGAGGCAGGAGAATTGCTTGAACCCCGGAGGAGGAGGTTGCGGTGAGCCGAGATCGCACCACTGCCCTCCAGCCTGGGCAACAGAGGGAGACTCTGTCTCAAAGAAAGAAAGAAAGAAAATGTAGCCTCCAGCCAAGAGCTAGCAAGGAATCGAGCTCTGTCGGTATCCAAGTGAGTGAGCTTAGCAGTGGATTCTCCAGCCCCAGCCAAGCCTTGAGACAATGGCAGCCCAGGAAGAAAAGCTTGACTGTGACTTTGTGAGAGATGTTGAACCAGCCAAGCTGCCCCTAGATTTCCTTGCCTCAGAAATTGCATGAGATACTAAATGTTTGTTGTTTTAAGCCACTAAGTGTTGGAGTAATTTGTTTCACAGCAATAGATAACAGAATCAAAGACATTCATTTTATAAAATATACAGACCGTAACAATAGGAAAACAAAAATCATACCAAAACTACAAATGAAAAACAGTATTTACAAGAATTGTTCACACATTTAACAGAATATTAAATGTAGCTTTATATTAGTAAAAATAAAACATGCCTTTAAATGTATAATTTTCTGGAGAAATATAAATGACTAAAAATTGACTCCAGAAAATAAACTGAGCAAATTAGTAATCAGTGAATAGATTTAAGTAGAAAATCAAACACCTATTACAGATTTTTTCCATTATCTCTCCACAAAGATCTAGGTTTAGCTGCTCCAACCAATGAGTTCTTCCAACAATTGAGGTAAAATAAATACTTTGACATTTAGAAAAAGACAAAATCAGCCTTAAAATGATAAATTGATAGCATATCCTAATTGCTAAGCCTTACAAACATAAAGAGAAATCATAGTTATAAATATAGATACAATATTTATTATATAAAATTTTCAAATTGAAATCCACACAGAATATAGTCTTTTCAACAAATGATGCTGGGTCAATTCAAGACACATGCACATGTATGTTTATTGCAGCACTGTTCACAATAGCAAAGACTTGGAACCAACCCAAGTGCCCATCGGTGATAGACTGGATAAAGAAAATGTGGCACATATGCAACTTGGAATACTATGCAGCCACAACGAAGGATGAGTTCGTGTCCTTTGCAGGGACGTGGATGAAGCTGGAAACCATCATTCTTAGCAGACTAATACAGGAACGGAAAACCAAACACTGCACGTTCTCACTCATAAGTGGGAGTTGAACAATGAGAACACATGACACAGGGAGGGGAACATCACACACTGGGGCCTGCCAGGGGGAGAGGGGCTAGGGGAGGGATAGCATCAGGAGAAATACCTAATGTGGATGATGGGTTGATGGGTGCAGCAAACCACCGTGGCACTTGTATACCTATGTAACAAACCTGTATGTTCTACACATACATCCCAGAACTTAAAGTATAACAATAATTTTTTTAAAAAGTTGACGATTTAAAAAAGAAATGACCCTTACCACCCACCACACATGAAAATCCATTCTGGGTGATTGTAGATTTAACTGTGAAAAGTGTGAAAGAGAAAATAATAAAGCAATTAGAAGATAATCTAAGACTATAACGCAGATAATACCTTCAAGACTTTAGGACAGGTAAGGATTTGATAAATTGGGACCAAAAATGACTGTTCATAAGAAAAGATGGATACATTGGATGTTAAAATTAAAAACTTCTTTTCAACACAAACACCATTTAGAGACTACAAAAACAAGCCACAGAGTGAGGAAAGATATTTGCCACACACATAACTAACAAAAGACTTGCATCCAGATAAATAATTTTTAAACTTTTACAAATTAACTATAACTAGATAAATAATGCAATAGAGAAAAGAAGGAAATACTTGAGTGGACACTTCAGGAAAAGGATATCTGCATATTTTCAATCTTATTTGTAGTCAGAGAAATGCAAATTAAAACCTCAATGAGATACTACTACTATTTACCAAGGAGAATAACTAAAATAAAGAAGAGAGATAATCCTAACTGCTGACATGGATATGTAGCAATAGGATGTCTCTTATATTGCTGGTGGGAGTTAAATTGGGACAATGATTTAGGAAAACTGCTTACATTATCTACTAAAGTTGAACATGTACATACCTATGACACAGATATTGCACTCCAAAGTGTATATTCAACAGAAAGGGGATCATGCTAACCAAAAATATTTCCAAGAATGCCCAGAGCAACATGATTTATAAAAATGAAAAGCTAGAAACAATATATTGTGATAAATTCATAAAGTGGAATACTATGAAGCAGTAATACTGAATGAACCACAGTTATTATATTCAATAATATAGATGAATTTCACAAACATAATATGGAGCAAAAGAAGCCAGATGCAAGATTTATACAGATGATTTCATTTATAGAAAGTTGGAAAAGAGACACAACTGAACTCCAGTGTTAGAATGAGCGTAACAGTTACATTGGGGAGGAAGAAGGGAGTAGTGATGGGGAGGAGACATCAGAAGACTTCTGGATACTGGAAATATTATTTTTTAACTTGAGTAGTTTTACAGCAATGTTCATCCAAGGACAATTCATTGAGTGGTATGCATTTATGTATAGTAGAGTATTCTCTATGTATCTTAATGTTCAATAAACATTAAGATACAAAAGCTCAAATTTTCACCCTATCATGGTATTTGAGAGAAAAAGACAAATAAAATTAGAATGTCTATGAATTAGAAAATTCTGAATAGAAGTAGTAAAACAGTCTATTACACTGGACCTCAGATTTGACATGCAGTAAACTACTCAGCCGACAACTGGTGATTTTCAGTTAAGTATGAGGCACAGGTATTAATGTATCCCTACGGCTACAAAAGTCAGAGATGATTATGTGTGCTCTGTGAGATTCCATTCATTTGAACGGGTATTCAGTGGGTGGTCTCAGCAAATTCCATAACTATCAAGCATTGGAATGAGAAGTGTTTTGGTGATATGATTTACTTTGAGTTATCAATCAATTTAATCAAATTAGTCAAAGTTACTTTTGACCAGGCTTTGGAGAAATGTAAACAGTGACCCTTCTGTATGGGATTGTAAGTTGATACAGGACTGAAGTTTTACCCTGATAAACAGACCTTCAGAAACTTATTCCATGAACAAAAATCTATGTGAGTGAGCACATTTCCTGAAAATGTTCCCATCATCATCATTGGCTATGTCCCATCCTTGGGTACTGAATAAATGATGTTCTTGGAGTTCAGTAGATACAAGATTTCTGAAGAGCTAGCTGCAGCTCTCTTAATGGTGTAACTCAAGGATATTAGGTTTTAGCTGGAAAACACACACACACACACACACACACACACACACACACACACACACATACCATAAGGGGAAGTCCAAAGAAGAGAAAGAGGGTTGAGTGCTTTTGAACCTTTAAGGATTGATGAAGACACATTAAGCAAATGTTTAAGACTTTCTTATCCTGTTTTATGCATTCAATGGATATATGTTGAGTGCCCTCCATTTCTTGTGACAGGCACTATTCTGAGTGCTAGGAATGATAGAGCAGGAACGAAAACAGATAAAAACCCGATTTCATGGAGCTTATATTTAATTGGAAGAGACAGAATAAAAAATTTTTAAAAACCTCTCTTAGAAGTAATGAATGCTATGGAGAAAAATCAAAACAAGGATTAACAATTGTGGAGGGGGGGTTTTGATTTTAAATGGGGTGATCATTGAGAAGGTAACATTTGAGAAAGTACTTGAAGGAGGTAAGGAAGCATGTAAGCATGTATACACACACACGCACATACACACACACACACAGATAGACACACCTGAAGGAAGAGCAATCCAGGCAGATGGAACAGCCAATGGAAAGGCACTAAGTGGGGAAATGTTTGGCTTCTGTGAAAAACAGCAAGGTCAGCAAGGCTGGAGGGGAGTGGGTGGTGGATAAAATTTGAGAAGACAAGGACAATAGTCATTGCAGAGGGTCTGATCAGATACCACCTCGCAGGCCATTATAGGACTTGGGCTTTTATTCCTATTAATGTGGGAAGCTCTTGGAGGCTTTTGAGCAGAGGATAACTAACATGCTCTGACTTATGTATTGAAAAGACTGCTTTGACTGCTACATTGAGTACAGACTAAAGCTGGCTGAAAACAGAAGCAGGGAGACCAGTTAGGAGGCAATTACAAGGCCACGTAGGAGATGAGGTGGCCTGGGCCAGGTGTTTGCTGTGAAGATACTGAGAAGGGATCAGATTCTGGATATACCCTGAAGGTAGAGACAAAGGGTATTTAGTAGGTAGACTGTTATTTAGATAGTTTGAACAGCTAACGTGAGAATAACAGAGGAGTCAGAAATGACTCCAAGATTTTTGGCCTGAAACACTGGGAAGATGAAGTTGTCATTTATCGAGTTATGGAAAACTGCAGAAAGACCATATCTGGAGGCAAGATCAGGAGCTCAGCTGTGATCACAGTATGTCTGAGATGCCTAAAGGACACCCAGATAGACAGTTGAATAAGTTTTGAGTCAAGGGAGAATTCGGGGCTGATCCTTTAAGCATGTGTTAATCACGCATGTATGGGGTCACTTCTTTACTCTAAACCCTCCTATAATTTCCCAGATATAAACTAGGGAGCTGTCAACATTTGGATGGTTTTCAGAGCCATGACAAAAGATGGGATTACCAAGTGAATGAAAGTACCCAAAGAAAGACAGAAGAGGTACAAGAATAGGCCCCGGGTGACTCCAACATAATATCTCACCAGCCCTACCTATGGGGAAAAAATATCCCCCAGGGAATAGGCCAGGGCCATCTAGACTTGTGGGGTTCAAGATGCTCTTTAAGAGGTGTGAGGAAAGCTGGAGTTTGCCTTTGTGTCCATGTTGCTGGTGTTCCACGAAACAGTAGGGAATCTCTACTACCTCATCTGGGGGTTGAGGACTGGAGTAAAGCAAAACAAGCAGCTGTTAAATTAGGGGAAGTGACAACGCAGTGATAATCTGAAGATCCCAGGTCTTCAGATGAAAGCTCCCTCCTAAAGAGCCAGAATTTAACTTTGAGATTGGCATATATTCCAACTGGTTACAGGAACATTGAACTAGGTATCTCCCAGTGGAAAGGAAAACAGAAAGACCTGTTTAACGTTGAAGCTCTGCCCCCATGTTCCCGAGAGCATACTGTGATAACTGTGACCATAGAGAAAAGAAAAAGCCAATCGCTGAAATGAATCAGGTTGTTGGGGGCCTAAGATAAGTAAGTGCAACTTGTTTACATGTAAAACATTTGTCTTGTCAATTTGGGCATTTTATCTGGAAATTATCCAAAGCAGCAATTATCTAGAGCTAGCATGCTAGACTGTTTATCCCTAGACATGGGTGGGGGATGAGGGGATAGAATGCAGGTTTTCATGGCACTTATAGAGTGTGGGAGGTCTCTTTGTTTTGTATCTAAGAAAAAGAATGCAAAATTAGGCACGGGGCCATGGAAGTGACCTATGCGAGTGACGGCCCTAAAGCTATAGTTTTCCTAACTTCACAGAAAATCCACCTCTGACCCTAAACCCAGATGACAGAAACCTTGGGAGCAATAACTGATCGCTTAATTTATCATGACCAAGTTTATCTTACAAGTGCCAGGAAGTATTCAGAGTTAGTCAGGCATCATAGGAAAACTCTCCTTTATGTCTATTTCTCACTCAAAGTTATTCAAGTAAAAGGAAACATATTAAAGGCACTTAGATAAAGGAAGGCATAGTAAATATTCTTGTTCCATGAAATACCATCTTCTAACCACCTTAACAGATGCAACAGTTGAACAATCTAGCTGTGCTCCGCTGATATTAGAAATACTGTGGTCTGAGCCAAAGGACCAGTGATGGCATCAGGAATTATGTCACTGGCTATATCCTATATATATGTTTACCAGATAAAATACATGATATCCAGCTAAATATAAATTTCAAATATACAATAAATAATTTTTAGCAAAACTGTACCCCTACATACTTATGCATAGGACATACTTATACCAGAAAAGCACTCATTTTTCTGAAATTCACATTTAACTTGGCATCCCATATTTTTATTCGCTAAGTTTAGTAATGCTACCTACACTGATTTCTGCTTTGGGATACATAATGAGTGATAATTTGGAGAGCCTACTAAACAGAAAATCAAAGGGACAGAGGATAAATATTGTATTAGTAGGTCACATGGTTGCTTCCAACATTGGCCCTGACAGTTATCATTACTCATATAATAATACTCAACTGTCATATCAGAATCTGCAAAAGGGGGCTGAGGGTTGTGCAGAATTCGTGCATATTTAATTGACACAAATTAAATATTAAATATTAATTTAATTAGTAAAAACTATTCACTTTTAACTAATGAAAAGGATGGAAACGCTGCTTTTGTAAATAGGCAGCGTTATTGGGAACACAATATTCTACTGCGTTCCCCATCCATAAGTCAAACCATCTGTAAGTCCAGGACTAAGTGTTATCTGTAATTGCTTAAAGTGCAACATTGGTCAAATATGCATAAAGCAGCTAATTGTGAAATATGAGTAATGGGTCTATTTGTTCAATGGGTAAAACTCACTTATCCTCCTTTGACATAGAAAATAGGATTAAATGTAAAACTTATGTCCCAGCTCATAGAGAAACTTACCAGAAACATGTCCAAGTACTTTGTTTACCATCCAACCCTTTTAGTTATATATCTATGAATATTAATATTGTAGTACTTCATACTTTTTAAGTATTTATAGATATACGTATCGCTTCTCGGCCTTTTGGCGAAGATCAAGCGTAGTATTTATAGATATACGTATGTTCTTTTATTCCCTCCTCAAAAAATAATATTTTATTTGTCATCCCCATTAAAAATTATGTATTCATTTGACAGATATTTAATGGGTATCGATTATGCGCTTGGAAAACAATAGTGAACACGACAGGAAAAGTTGGTCATTACAGAACTAACCTTCTAGTAAGAAATAAATAATATTTTAAAATAATAATAATAAAATTTCAGTTGGCAATATTGCCATGAAGATATAAAACAGAGCAAGAGAGACAGTGGCTGCTATTTTAGCTAGGATGGTGAAAACCCATTTGAAGTGGTAACACTTGAGTTAGACATGGAGCTTATATGATAATGATAAACCAGCCAGTGGAAATGGGAATCGCTCGAGAAATGGAGCCACTCCTTGGAGAAGAAATGAGCTTAGCAAATGAGCTGCTCATAGAACAGTAAGAACTAGATGACTGTAGCAGAATGAGAAGGGTGTGGAAAGAGCTAAGGTTCAGATGAGGCAGAAGAGGTAGACACGGCAAGGTCACGTGGAGCCTTGAAGGGCATACTGAAGAGTTTGGGTTTTTTTATTTCCTTGTTTTTGTTTTTGACTAACCAGGGTTAGTCAAACAGACTAACCCTGGCATAGTGTGTGAGGGAGGGAACTTCACAAGAGTGTGGGTACTCGGAGGCAGGCAGGATCATTGAGGGTCATCTTGGAAGCTGGTCACCACTAATCCCAGATATATCTATAGATAGATAGATAGATAGATAGATAGATAGATAGATAGATAGATAGATAGATTTAGACAGAGTCTCACTCCATCACCCAGGCTGGAGTGCAGTGTCATGATCTCGGCTCACTGCAACCTCTGCCTCCTGGGTTCAAGCAATTCTCCTGCCTCAGCCTCCCGAGTAGCTGGGATTACAGGCACATGCCACCTTGCCTGACTAATTTTTGTATTTTTAGTAGAGTTGAGGTTTCACCATGTTGGCCAGCCTGGTCTCAAACTCCTGACCTCAAGTGATCTGTCTACCTTGGCCTCTCCAAGTGCTGGGATCACAGGCATGAGCCACCATGCCCAGCCAAGAGTTTGTATAGTCCAGTGCAATGGGAGGGACCTGAAGGGGTTAGAGCAAGATAGTATTGTGATCCAATGCATCCTGAAAGGATCAATATGGCTATTCAACCAAGAAAAATTGAACAGGGATCAAGGGGAGGAAGACAAAAGTAGAAGTAGACTGGAGGCCAATTGTCTAGGCAATAGATGTTGAGGCCTTGGATGTCACTGTGAAAGGGAGAGAAGTAGTCACGTCTGTTTGAAAGTAGGATCAATTGGACGTGCTGCTAAATTGGCAGTAAGAGGCAAGGGGAAAGATACATAAAGGATAACCATAGAATTTTTACCGGGAAGCTTGGTTGCTATTAACTGAGATGGGAACTGATGTTCATTAAAATTAAAACACATTCCCATAATCACACTTTAAGTACCAGAGCAAAGATTCGAATTCAGTTCTTCCTAATGCTCCAATATTTTGGGGTTGGTGAGCTGATTAATGTCTACTAGTGTGCTTACTTATTTAAAAGTCCCCCTTTTAAGCTATAAGCTCCTCAGTGACAGAGACTTGGTGATATCTGATATCTAGTCGTAGGAACCAGAGGCACATGAATAATGCTTTTTTGAGAACATTTGTAACAAGATATGACAAGTCTACCAGGCCCCATGTTTCCCGTCACCCTTGGCTGATTCACCAATTTTTTTCTTTAAGGCAGCTATAGATGCTTTCTATAGTGTTGGTTTTGAATTCTGCTATGGAAGTACAATGGTCATTTCAGAGGCCTGCAAACTTTCCCCTTCTAAGGAAGTGTATGGGTGCAATTACGAACATATGTTAACGGAAATAAAACACATGCTAATTATTTCCCTACACGCAAAACCGTCTTGATGGAACCATCAACAGCCTTTATTTATTTGAGGAAATCTAGCGAAAGAATATCTCATCAGCTATCTCATAACATTCTGTATTTGATTACCAGTTGAAATACTCCAAACTCCACACTAGTTTTTTTCTAATTTTTTTAACCCTATAGGTTTTAATACCATGCAATTCTCAACCTCTGCATGACCTTTTTCTCCTTGTAAACAATTAGGAGCCATCTGGTTCCATGGATTTCCCGATCCTCCTGAGAATTTAAACTTAACACACCAAAAGGTTTGATTCGCCCAAGGACTACTATTACATTATTCACCTGGTTTTCTAGTCTTGGATCTTAAACAATATCTTCCTTAGAAAATCAGAAGAAATTTTCTCTTCATACTTCATATAATCCTCTTGCTCTATGTATAATACTAAGCTTTGAGGACCTCCTCAAAGCTATCTTGAAATGATTTACCAAAATATTTGCCAACTTGCCTCTTTCTATGGCAACATATAACTCAAACTGTATCACTTTGTCAATCCCAGTTTTTCTAAGTACCTGTCAAAAAAATTCAAAGGAGTTGGAGTTAGATAGAAAAGGAAACAGATTCCCCTTGGCACCTGTTTGTGCAATGTTGAGCTATGTCTGGGTACCCACTTCAATCTGAAACATTTGCATTCCTGATAAATAGGGGGAATTTTTTCTGAGAAGGCTAATGAAAACAGAGATCTTTCTCACTCAAGATACTAATCAACTTAAAACACCCTGGCTCAAATCCCTTTCTGATAAACACCAAGATCTTATTATGTAATAAAGTTTATTGATATAGTATTAAATGGCCCATTGAGATGTAGCCTAAGGAAAATTTCTTGGAGATTTTTATTATGGCATATCTGGTAAGAAAGTTGTTTTAAACTTGTCAGGCAAGACATTATCTAAAAGGCTCTTTATTCAGCCTGAGGCAGTGGCTCACGCCTGTAATTCTAGCACTTTGGGAGGCCAAGGCAGGTGGATCACCTGAGGTCAGGAGTTCAAGACCAGCCTGGCCAACAAGTGAAACCCTGTCTCTAATAAAAATACAAAAAATTAGCTGGGCGTGGTGGGATGTGCCTGTAGTCTGTCCCAACTGCTAGGGAGGCTGAGGCAGAAGAATCGCTTGAACCCGGGAGGTGGAGGCTGCAGTGAGCTGAGATCACACCACTGCACTCCAGCCTGGATGACAGTGAGACATCATCTCGAATAAATAAATAAATAAATAAAAATAAAAGGCTCTTTATTCAGTAAACACACTTATACACACATAGAAGTGGGAGAGTGGGGGAGAGAGAAGAAAACTTCCAAAGTTACCTAGGTTTTTGCTTGACAAGATTAGATACTATAATGCTCCTCGTTCTTATGATTTTTACTCCCCAAAATGAGGGGATAACAACTGAATTTTTCTCGTACACGCTAAAGCCACAGTCTCAGAAAAACATATCCCACAATTTAAAGGAAGAGTGCTGATGATGGGTACAGAGGAGGAATTATCTTTCATACAATGCATTAAGATATTCCAAGTGATTTATGGATGTATTTGAGAATTAACGGATTGAAGCTCGTGAAAACTGCTAAGAGAAACTGAAAATGGAAACATTAGTTGTTCACATTAAATCTAAACATGTTTAGAGCAAGTTTAGGGACTGTCACTTCTCAATGTGATAGAATAACTGGTACCAAATCTGTCTCTCTGATGTAAACAGCTAGGAAATTGGACAAAATACATGAGACAGCTGTTTTCAGACGTTAGAAAACAGACACAGCACAGAAGTGTGAGTCTTCAGAACAGGAAAAGAAATGAGGTAAGCCCTATAACCAACATGGCTTTCTGGATGTAGGCACTTCCAAGACTGCAGTAAGAGAGGAGGAACCATGACAAGGCAGATCCAACTTACTGAATTTAATAGACAGAGATCAGAGTTAAAGGAGCTAAAAGAGCTGAAATGTGAGGCACAGAGAGAAAGAACTCCAGAAATCTATACAGGCAGCTATCCTGAGTCCTTCATTGAATATTAGGCTACATATGCATGAAATGAAACTCTATGAGGCCAGGCAAAAACAGCTACTGGGATTTGTGAGCTGGGGGTTGAGTTGCAGCCAGCCAGAATGGAGGCATTGCTGACCACCCTGAATATTTCCTCGAGCCTCCTGAAGAGGCGTGCTTCAAAAGGATAATTAAATTAGCCCTAAAGAAAAACTTACTCTAGACGCATACTCCCAAACTTAAAAATACGCTTAAAAAGGATCAGGTTGAATGGTAAGTAACTGAACTCCCTGGCAAAACAAAATTCGGCTTTCCAGAGGAAGACTACAAAATCTAGACTTTCTTTTTTTTTTTTTTTTTTTTTGAGACGGACTCTTGCTCTGCTGCCCAGGCTGGAGTGCAGTGGCACGATCTCAGCTCACTGCAACCTCCGCCTCCCAGGTTCACGGCATTCTCCTGCCTCAGCCTCCCAAGTAGCTGGGACTACAGGCACCCACCACCACGCCTGGCTAATTTCTTTCTTTCTTTCTTTTTTTTTTTTTTTTCCTACATCGCTTGTATTTAAAACACAAACAAGTATTTCTCTTTCTGTAAGGGCAAATGGTTCAAATAATGCGGAACACGAAACATTGACTAATACAAGTTTATTTTTTAAAAAAGCAAAAGAATAAAGAATATATACAAAAGGGACCTGGAATCTGTAAGCTGATTCCAAAAGCGAAATAAGTAGAAAATCCGTGGTGAAACCTGAACATTCTACCCCTGCTTTGGAGAAGGGCTATCATACAACATTCAGTCAGCTGAAGATGGATTGCTAGAGGTGTGTCGATACATAAATTTCAAGTCATTTTTGCTTGTGCAGAATCATCCCAATCTTAACAAGACTGAATGGGCAGTCCTGTGGCTTTCTTCCTTTTCCATATTCCCAACAAGGCTACGTGAAGTTCAACTCTTGATGAGCCGCTTACAACAGCAGTTCCTTAGGAGCCAACATGACAGGTGGGTCAGATTTCCCTATGAGAAACAAAACTGGCCACCTACAGCAAAATATCAAAATGGGTAAATCCTTCCTTCCTCTTCCTTCTGATTATATACAACATATCTCCTTTCAAGACTATTATTTCCGTCATGCTTATTCCTTCACAAATCTAAACCTTGAGGTGATATGAAGGAAACCAACATCAAGAAAAGAAAACTCAATTCAGAAATGAAGAAAACTGGCAGGTATACAATACACCCCCAGAGCATCTCAATATCCCTGGCACAGTACAATTCGGTGTACTGCTACAGCCCATAGATAAATATTGGCAGCTTGAATAAGCTCATTTTTTCCCTCAGGTGGTTAAAGGCCACCACATAAATACTGGGCAACAGGGGTTTGTTGGGAGAATTAGAAATAAAAAATTAACCAAATTTTGTCCCTGTGTTAATTCAATGCCAGCAAGGAGGCAAGTACTGAAGAAGAAAAGGGACAATTTTCATACGAAAAAAGAATTCCTCTAATCATGTCACCATCTCATATAATGAATCCAGGGAATCCCAGAAATAGAAAATTAGTTTCAGGGGACCCCTGAGGCACTTTAAAGCCTTTTAAAAAATTACAGTAATAATAAATTAGATATTGCTCTTCAGAGGCCAACAGAGCAGCAGAAGCATCAAGATCAGGTCCAAAGAGTTATGCCCACATTACAGGCTTCCTGAGCTGCTCAGCCCTCTTTAAAGCTTAGTTGAATCTCTAAATACCTTTACAAAGACATACAATTTAACACAGACTGAGTGGGTATTTTTGTTTAGTGGTAGCATAAAATTTGGTCCTTAATGGTAGCAGCTGTCTTCATCCATTTCAAACTCAGGTAATATTAAGTACATCAAGACAATACATAAAGAATACAACAAAGGAGAAAAAAGCCAAAACTGACAAACACCTCAAGGAGTCACTAAGTTTGCTTGCACCCTTTCACTTGATCTCCCTCTCAGTCTCTTTTTTGTGGAGAGAAGGGTATGACAGAACTTTTTTCTCAAAAGATGATAAACAATGGCATCAAATGGACAAAATGGTTATAAAGTAACTTTAAAAATCTGACCCCAAGGAATCCAGGACACATACAGATAATTCAGAGGTATACTTCTGATTTGGGGCAAATTCTAGACTAAAGAAATGATCGTCTCAGGTAAATGTTACAATAGATGAAACTAAGTCCAGTTTTTTGGCGGTTTTTTTTTTAAAGTGTCCTCACTACCACCTTCAGCTATCAATCATTTCTCATAGCTCAAGCGGAAGGTCATCTTCATCTTTCCCAGGATCCAGGTCAACCTCAGCTTCCCATTTGCCTCCTGAAATCTCCCACGTTAGTTTCTCAAAATCATCCTCCACAGAGAGTGGGGGCTTTCCTGTTGAGGCAGAGCTGAGTCGGCGAGTTTTCATGCTCATTTGGGATGAGGAAGGGCCAGACGCCTCCGGGGGTGAGGAATCTGAAGAGGACTGGGTTGGAGGCAGCACAAGACTGTCTCTAACCAAACACCGCATATTCTCACTCATAGGTGGGAATTGAGCAATGCGATCCCATGGACACAGGAAGGGGAATATCACACTCTGGGGACTGTGGTGGGGTGGGGGGAGGGGGGAGGGATAGCACTGGGAGATATACCTACTGCTAGATGACGAGTTAGTGGGTGCAGCGCACCAGCATGGCACATGTATACAGATGTAACTAACCTGCACAATGTGCACGTGTACCCTAAAACTTACAGTATATTAAAAAAAAAAGAAAGAAAGAAAAGAAAAAGAAAAAGAAAAAGAAAAAAAGACTGTCTCTAGGATTTTCTGCTTCAGGCACAGTGACTGATTTGTCCTCAGAGACAAGCAGGACAACAGCATCCACAGCTGCCTTTTTGGCTGGGGGTTCCTGTAGGACGCTGCTGGAGCTGAGTGGCTTCACAGCGGCAGTGACAGCAAGGTGCATCTCCACTGCCTTACGTTTTGGGGCCAATTTGGGGGATGACACAACTTTAACCACAGATTGCTTCACGTTCACTTTGGGTTTAGCTTCACCCCTTTTTTCCAAGGTCTGTGCTGCCCATTTCACATTCAATAATGAGTCTGCAATCCCTGAGGTTTCTACCTCCACCTTCTGGGATGACTTTGTGGGAAGCTGCTTGGTCAGGTGCCATGTGATTCCTGGCACAGCAGTGAGCACTGGTTTCTCTGCCACTCGGGTATTGCAAGAGGCTACATCTCCCCGAAGAGGTGTCCAGACTGATTTTTCCCTCTCCTGCTGTTTCCGCATGCGCATCTCTCTCATGGTCGCACATCTCTTGACTTGAATTTTACTGATGTCAACTCCTGTGGTCTCAACTGAAGCCTCTGTAGCTTCCATTCTAATACGGCTCTGAAAATCAACTTCATTTCCTTCCTGAAGTATCTTCTCTTCTTTCCTCCATGTTCTTTGCGTGACTCGCAGCAGCAACCTTGCCCCCGGAGTGGCCTCATGTTGAGACGGGGAGCTGGTGCTGCTCTCAGAGCTCTGCTGCACCCTCCGTGCCTTCTCCAGTTTAATTTCTTCCAGCGTCTTCATGTGCACCTCCTGCATGGACTTTGTTTTACCTGCAGGCTCCTCTGATTGTCCTTTGCTGGCAACAATGGGTGGCAAAACTACTGTTTTTTTAATTTCACTATCAGTCTTCAGCTTCATGCAAGTTGTATCCTTTTTGCTTTTTTGTCTCTCTGCTTCCTGCTGCCTATGTTCTTCTTCAGCCAGGACCTCAGAGAAGGTTTTGATACGGAGAGTGGAGGAGCTTCTTGCTCCTGAAGTAGAATCATCAGTTTTTGAAGGTCCTTCTGTCTTGAGTTTAGTTTGCGATTCCCCATGTTTCTGACTGGCTCTTTCAAGAAGTATTTCTTCTAATGTCTTCACATGGATCTCACCAACTTTATTAACTTTATCTGTTGCGTCCTCATTATTTGGATCAGCTGACATGCCTAATCGCTCCTTAAGAGACTTGGAAACTTGAGCTGTCTTTGGTGTTTCGTCAGTGTTAGTTTCCGGAGCTTCAACTTTCTTCCCTAGCCTCTGTGCCAGGCTACGCTTTAATGGAGGATCACTGTCAGCGCCTGCCGAAAATTTTCGTTTCCCCAGTCTCTCAGTAAGACCCAATCTAACCAAGGGTTCTTCTCCTTGTTTGGTGGAGAGAGTTACTGTCTTCACCACAGTCCTGACATTTTCTTTTTCAGGACCTGGAACAGGCTCAGGGTGGAGCAAAAGACTGGAAACTCCTGAAGAACCCTCACCTTGCTTCTTAGATTTTTCCTTCATTTTCTCTGACTTAATTTCCTCAAGAGTTTTTATTCCAAAATGCAAACATTCACCTTGCTTTATATTGACTGCAGGTTTCCGGACAGAAGTCACTCGTAATCCATTGTGAACTTCAGGAGTTGGTTGCAGGGTAGGTGTTTTGGCTTCATCAGGAAACTGATCATCATCATCTTCATCATCATCTGCAGCATTAATTACAACTGGTGGATGCTTGGGGCTAGGAACATTTTCGGAACTTTCTACTTTCATAACGCTCCGCAGCTGAGGGGAAGGATTGGACTGGACAGACAATTTGTTCTGCTGAACTGAAAGTTGGCTAGCCTTCACTTCCTCTTCTGGTGACTCAGGCACAGTTGTGCTCGGAGGTAGGAAAAGGCCATCAACATATCGTCCTCTATTGTGATGGAAAGCGCAGTTTAATTTTTGACATCCTGTTGGCTGATTTTCCCAATAACAAGGAATTTCACTGCGTTTTTTATCAATCTCCATGTGCCGAAACCTGCACACCCGTCGAAAACAGCGCCCTTCTCGCCATAATGTGCAAACAATTTCATTTCCTAGTGCAGCTTCACAGTGACGGAATGGGCAGCTGTCACCTTTGGTACATGTAGAATAGAAAAAAAAATAGCAGTCTTCTCCTTGATTAGGCATGCTGGGTAGATTCTTAGATCAGAAGTGGCTTCTTGAAACAAGCCACTGCTTCCTCAAAGCAAGGACAAGGCTCCAAGTCCTCGTGAAATGGGTTTAATCTTCCAAATGACAACTTGATCACAGAAATTGTCTTTAAACTGTAATCATTAGCTGGTTGCTCTCAACAGGAACGTCTGTGTCTTCACTGAGTTCCAATCTATTACGCCTGTAGGTCGAACCAACACTCAATCCATGAATTAATAATAATGAGGCAGAAAAAATTTTCCTCCTCACATTGCCAAGAAAACCTCTCAGCCACAATTCAAACACAGCATGTGTTTTTAAAACATCTCCCAACTACTGGGAGATTAAGTCCATTCAAATAACCTTTGTCAGACTGGAGACAGCTAGGGTTAGTTATCTCCTCAAAAACAAAGCAAAACAAAACAAAACAAAAAAAACAAAAAAAAGAGTTCATTTAAAGATGAACTTGAGAGTCAAAGGATCATGAAAAAAAATCCATCTTCCATAGCTGAACAATATAATCTGAAAAACAAAAAAAACATCAGTTTTTCAGTAAGATCCAATTTCTGGTCTTCAAGATTTCTTCACACTTAATACTAGTCAATTTTCCAGGAATTTTTTGGGCAGGGAATATCCCCAAATCCTAAAAAGCATCGCTATCTCTAGTTCCACAGCCTCCTTCTCAAGGTCCAGAACCAAGGCCTGGAAGATGTCAACACTATAGGCCTTCCCCACAGGAATCCGCACCGATTATGGGAGTTTAGGGGTGTTCTTCATTACGGTTTCACCAATCCTACAAGGAGTACGGAAGTGTCCCTGTTGCTCTTGACTCCCACGCTGAGGGCCAGGGGTGGGAGTGTAATGAGGGTGGGGAATGGGTGTAGGATACCGGAATAAGGTCGGTGGCTTTCTGTATGTGGAGTTTGAGACAAGCTCCAAAGTCGTGGGACCCGAACCGATGACACTATCCCCGACTCCCGCTTGCTGCTACGTCTTTCTTCTTGCTTGGCCGCTGCCGTCCGTCGTCCTCCCAGCAGCAGCAGCACTCGCAGAAAATCAAGACTGCCAGCGTCAAAGATGGCGCCCGGCTACAGGCTCCGCTCTAAGGCCCGGCCGGTAAAAGTGCCAGCACGACGCAGGGCGCGAGGGTTCTGGAAGACGTAGTTCCTCTATGACGCGATGCCTAAGATCTAATTTCTTATATCTTTGGTAGAGACGGGGTTTCACCGTGTTAGCCAGGATGGTCTCCATCTCCTGACCTCGTGATCTGCCCGCCTCCGCCTCCCAAAGTGCTGGGATTACAGGCATGAGTTACCACGCCCAGCCCCAAATCTAGACTTTCAATAAAATATTTACAATGTCTAACATCCTAACAAAAATTATTTAAAATGCAAAGGATCAGCAAAGTACAAGCCATAACAGGAGAAAAATAAGTCAATACAAACAGATTTTTATATTTTAGCCTCTTACACTTCCAGGCCTTCCAATGAAATAAGAAGAATCATATTTCTTGGCCACCATTTTAAATCATGTTAATCCATTTCTCAGAATACTGCATCTGCCAAAAAAAAAAAAAAAAAAAAAAAAAACGCTTTCATACCCTCTACTAGTTTTAATCCCACAAAATCTCCGTAGTCTTACAGAGCACTGCCATGGGTTGAGTTGTCCAACAGCAGACCTGAAACAATGTTTAGCGTTTAGTATATTTCTAGGGTATCCCTTGGGACCAACAGCTGTGAAAAGAAGGGGAAAACAATTGAGCAGAGGGAGAAGTCAGGTTGTGATGCAGACCTGATTGCCTTAGCCAACTCCACAGGAAGCTGTAGGTGCCTGCTGGAGTTGCCTCACTTAGGGTGAACATGGCCCTCCATCAGTCACTGCATGCCAACCTTTGAGGGGATGGGGGTGGTGGCCTTAGCTAAAGCCACCTTTTTCAGGCCACCTGTTTAAGGCCACTTGTTAAGGGCCACCTTAAGGCCACCTGTTTAAGCTGCACCTCTGCAGCTAAAAGAATCCCTGAAGGGGCTGAGCCCTAGAGGCTATCTACTGGCAGAATTATAACTGGCAGAAGGACAACATGTCCTTCTGAGATGCACATCTCTGTTTCTACCACCATCTATCCCATGTGCCACTTGGATCCACTTCAAGGAGCCAAATGTGCCACTTGAATACATTCAAGGAGCAGTTCCTCCACTGTACCAAGAGGCATCTCTTCCCAGTGAAATCTACAATAGGGGAAGTTAATAGGAGGAACTCCACCCCTGCTTCTGCACCAGTCCCAGGGCTGCAACTGATACTCATCATCTCCTTCCTCCATTATCCGTCTGGATTCCTCCTATATCAGGCTGCAGCTCTGCTAGTCTTAGTAGCTTACCTGATGGCATGAACTAGACACTCATTTCTGAGGGACCTGAGCTCCTGGTCACCATGCCCTTATCAGGCTACATGTGCTTTTGTCTTCTCAGCACTTTCTATTCCTTTTGGAATCTCTCATTGGCTGACTCGCAGCCCAAATTCTCCCTCTTGACTTGAGTCCCTTCAGCATGTAGTCCCCATCCATTTTGTGTGTGTGTGTGTGTGTGTGTGTGTGTGTTTTTCCCCTGCATTGCATCCTTAGGCAGCTCCACTTACACTCGCTAGTTAATTCCTTTCTTTAGTCTTTCTGTCAGTTCTTCCCCATCTCCTTTTCTGTTCTATTATTAGGCATCACAGAGCTACAAAAGATCACCTGTGAGACCTAGACTCTCTTTAGAGGGTAGGAAAGGCAAAAGAGTAGGGGAGTTGGGGAAATAAGCTGGCAAACAAAATTTTTCTTGAAAAATTGGATGGCTGGGGGAGAAGGAAGCAAAAATTCCCAGCAGGCCAGGAAGTCAATAGGAAGGCATTCTAGCTCTCTTTCAATGATTATGTCTAGCTCAAAATATGGAGTGAATACTTGTTCAGATAACCAAGCAGCCACTTCCCTGTTTAACAGACTACTTTGAGGGAGGGAGTCCTACACTCACCTCCCCTAGCAAAGCGGCATCATTCCTCTTTCAACCAACCATCCATCTATCTGTATCACTGATTCAACAAATACTTATTGAGTGTCTACAATGTGCCAGTTCAGAGAATGTTCCATGATTATACAGAAGAAATTTTAAACTCCTGTTTGGACATCATCTTAATAAAGACACAAATATAATTCAACAATGTTTTTGAAAATAAGAGGAATAAGAAGTAAGGCCAAGTATCAGGACAGTACATTTAAATGTTTTCGGATCTTCTATGGAAAACTGAAGACTTTCAGATTCAATGAACAAAACCCATGATTTGCTAAAATAGAGTGGCATTTTAATTAAAAAAAAAATATATATATATATATATATATTTTGAGATGGAGACTCACTCTGTTGCCCAGGCTGGAGTGTGGTGATGTGATCTTGGCTCACCACAACCTCCGCTTCCTGGGTTAAAGAGATTCTCCTGCCTCCGCCTCCCAAGTAGCTGGGATTACAGGCATGTGCCACGTTGCCCTAATTGTTTTTTGGTTTTTTTTTTTGTTTTTTTTTTTTGTTTTTTTGCATTTTTAGTAGAGACGGGGTTTTGCCATGTTGGCCAGTTTGGTCTCGAACTCCTGACCTCAAGTGATCCACCTGCCTTGGCCTCTCAAAGTGCTGGGATTACAGGCCTGAGACACCACACCCAGCCAAATAGTGACATTTTAAAAGTTTAAAAATATAAAGATAAAAATCATGTAAACATATATATATGTAAATACACAAATCAAAAGTAGGAAATAATATTAATATCAGAAAAAAATAGAATTCACAACAAAACTATTACCAGGCTGGGCGCAGTGGCTCACGACGGTAATCCCAGCACTTTCGCAGGCCAAGGCGGGTGGATCCCTTGAGCTCAGGAGTTTGAGACCAGCCTGGCCAACATGGTGAAACCCCATCTCTACTAAAGATTCAAAAAATAGCCAGGCATGGTGGCACATGCCTGTTGTCCCAGCTACTTCAGTGGCTAAGGAAGGAGAATCGCTTGAACCCAGGAGGCGGAGGCTGCAATGAGCCAAGATCGTGCCCCTGCACTCCAGCCTGGGTGATGGAATGAGACTCTGTCTTAAAAAATACATATATATTATATATATAAATTATATATCTTTTATATATATTATATTACATATAAATTATATATACAAAATATATGTAATACATATAATATATAAAATATATATAATATATATATAAAATATGTATATAACCAGGATCAGTGGTGACCAGCCTCCAAGATGACCCTCAATGACCCTGCCTGCCTCCGAGTACCCACACTCTTGTGAAGTCTCCTCCCACACGCACTATACCAGGGTTAGTCTGTTTGAACAATAGCAGATGTGGAAGTGATGGTAAGTCATTTCTAAGATTAGACTTTGAAAGAGTATAATTTCCACGTTGAGCTCTCTTGTTCTCTCTGTCTCTTTGTGTCTTTGTCTCTCTCTCTCTCTGATCTATTGCTGGAAAAGAGGAGTGAGAAGGGGAAAGGAGTGAAAAGCAAGTTGCCATATTGTGAACAGTTCTATGGAGAGGACTGCACGGTAAAAAAAAAAAAAAAAAAAAATGGAGCCTCCAGCCGGGCGCGGTGGCTCACGCATGTAATCCCAGCACTTTGGGAGGCCGAGGTGGGCGGATCATGAGGTCAGGAAATCAAGACCATCCTGGCTAACATGGTGAAATCCCGTCTCTACTGAAAATAGAAACAATTAGCTGGGCGTGGTGGCGGGCGCCTGTCATCCCAGCTACTCGGGAGGCTGAGGCAGGAGAATTGCTTGAACCCCGGAGGAGGAGGTTGCGGTGAGCCGAGATCGCACCACTGCCCTCCAGCCTGGGCAACAGAGGGAGACTCTGTCTCAAAGAAAGAAAGAAAGAAAATGTAGCCTCCAGCCAAGAGCTAGCAAGGAATCGAGCTCTGTCGGTATCCAAGTGAGTGAGCTTAGCAGTGGATTCTCCAGCCCCAGCCAAGCCTTGAGACAATGGCAGCCCAGGAAGAAAAGCTTGACTGTGACTTTGTGAGAGATGTTGAACCAGCCAAGCTGCCCCTAGATTTCCTTGCCTCAGAAATTGCATGAGATACTAAATGTTTGTTGTTTTAAGCCACTAAGTGTTGGAGTAATTTGTTTCACAGCAGTAGATAACAGAATCAAAGACATTCATTTTATAAAATATACAGACCGTAACAATAGGAAAACAAAAATCATACCAAAACTACAAATGAAAAACAGTATTTACAAGAATTGTTCACACATTTAACAGAATATTAAATGTAGCTTTATATTAGTAAAAATAAAACATGCCTTTAAATGTATAATTTTCTGGAGAAATATAAATGACTAAAAATTGACTCCAGAAAATAAACTGAGCAAATTAGTAATCAGTGAATAGATTTAAGTAGAAAATCAAACACCTATTACAGATTTTTTCCATTATCTCTCCACAAAGATCTAGGTTTAGCTGCTCCAACCAATGAGTTCTTCCAACAATTGAGGTAAAATAAATACTTTGACATTTAAAAAAAGACAAAATCAGCCTTAAAATGATAAATTGATAGCATATCCTAATTGCTAAGCCTTACAAACATAAAGAGAAATCATAGTTATAAATATAGATACAATATTTATTATATAAAATTTTCAAATTGAAATCCACACAGAATATAGTCTTTTCAACAAATGATGCTGGGTCAATTCAAGACACATGCACATGTATGTTTATTGCAGCACTGTTCACAATAGCAAAGACTTGGAACCAACCCAAGTGCCCATCGGTGATAGACTGGATAAAGAAAATGTGGCACATATGCAACTTGGAATACTATGCAGCCACAACGAAGGATGAGTTCGTGTCCTTTGCAGGGACGTGGATGAAGCTGGAAACCATCATTCTTAGCAGACTAATACAGGAACGGAAAACCAAACACTGCACGTTCTCACTCATAAGTGGGAGTTGAACAATGAGAACACATGACACAGGGAGGGGAACATCACACACTGGGGCCTGCCAGGGGGAGAGGGGCTAGGGGAGGGATAGCATCAGGAGAAATACCTAATGTGGATGATGGGTTGATGGGTGCAGCAAACCACCGTGGCACTTGTATACCTATGTAACAAACCTGTATGTTCTACACATACATCCCAGAACTTAAAGTATAAAAATAATTTTTTAAAAAAGTTGACGATTTAAAAAAGAAATGACCCTTACCACCCACCACACATGAAAATCCATTCTGGGTGATTGTAGATTTAACTGTGAAAAGTGTGAAAGAGAAAATAATAAAGCAATTAGAAGATAATCTAAGACTATAAGGCAGATAATACCTTCAAGACTTTAGGACAGGTAAGGATTTGATAAATTGGGACCAAAAATGACTGTTCATAAGAAAAGATGGATACATTGGATGTTAAAATTAAAAACTTCTTTTCAACACAAACACCATTTAGAGACTACAAAAACAAGCCACAGAGTGAGGAAAGATATTTGCCACACACATAACTAACAAAAGACTTGCATCCAGATAAATAATTTTTAAACTTTTACAAATTAACTATAACTAGATAAATAATGCAATAGAGAAAAGGAGGAAATACTTGAGTGGACACTTCAGGAAAAGGATATCTGCATATTTTCAATCTTATTTGTAGTCAGAGAAATGCAAATTAAAACCTCAATGAGATACTACTACTATTTACCAAGGAGAATAACTAAAATAAAGAAGAGAGATAATCCTAACTGCTGACATGGATATGTAGCAATAGGATGTCTCTTATATTGCTGGTGGGAGTTAAATTGGGACAATGATTTAGGAAAACTGCTTACATTATCTACTAAAGTTGAACATGTACATACCTATGACACAGATATTGCACTCCAAAGTGTATATTCAACAGAAAGGGGATCATGCTAACCAAAAATATTTCCAAGAATGCCCAGAGCAACATGATTTATAAAAATGAAAAGCTAGAAACAATATATTGTGATAAATTCATAAAGTGGAATACTATGAAGCAGTAATACTGAATGAACCACAGTTATTATATTCAATAATATAGATGAATTTCACAAACATAATATGGAGCAAAAGAAGCCAGATGCAAGATTTATACAGATGATTTCATTTATAGAAAGTTGGAAAAGAGACACAACTGAACTCCAGTGTTAGAATGAGCGTAATAGTTACATCGGGGAGGAAGAAGGGAGTAGTGATGGGGAGGAGACATCAGAAGACTTCTGGATACTGGAAATATTATTTTTTAACTTGAGTAGTTTTACAGCAATGTTCATCCAAGGACAATTCATTGAGTGGTATGCATTTATGTATAGTAGAGTATTCTCTATGTATCTTAATGTTCAATAAACATTAAGATACAAAAGCTCAAATTTTCACCCTATCATGGTATTTGAGAGAAAAAGACAAATAAAATTAGAATGTCTATGAATTAGAAAATTCTGAATAGAAGTAGTAAAACAGTCTATTACACTGGACCTCAGATTTGACATGCAGTAAACTACTCAGCCGACAACTGGTGATTTTCAGTTAAGTATGAGGCACAGGTATTAATGTATCCCTACGGCTACAAAAGTCAGAGATGATTATGTGTGCTCTGTGAGATTCCATTCATTTGAACGGGTATTCAGTGGGTGGTCTCAGCAAATTCCATAACTATCAAGCATTGGAATGAGAAGTGTTTTGGTGATATGATTTACTTTGAGTTATCAATCAATTTAATCAAATTAGTCAAAGTTACTTTTGACCAGGCTTTGGAGAAATGTAAACAGTGACCCTTCTGTATGGGATTGTAAG
This sequence comes from Pan troglodytes, assembly GCF_028858775.2. Classification (NCBI taxonomy): domain Eukaryota; kingdom Metazoa; phylum Chordata; class Mammalia; order Primates; family Hominidae; genus Pan; species Pan troglodytes. The sequence goes on along the minus strand of NC_072403.2, from coordinate 77,265,059 downwards.
TTGATACAGGACTGAAGTTTTACCCTGATAAACAGACCTTCAGAAACTTATTCCATGAACAAAAATCTATGTGAGTGAGCACATTTCCTGAAAATGTTCCCATCATCATCATTGGCTATGTCCCATCCTTGGGTACTGAATAAATGATGTTCTTGGAGTTCAGTAGATACAAGATTTCTGAAGAGCTAGCTGCAACTCTCTTAATGGTGTAACTCAAGGATATTAGGTTTTAGCTGGAAAACACACACACACACACACACACACACACACACACACACACACATACCATAAGGGGAAGTCCAAAGAAGAGAAAGAGGGTTGAGTGCTTTTGAACCTTTAAGGATTGATGAAGACACATTAAGCAAATGTTTAAGACTTTCTTATCCTGTTTTATGCATTCAATGGATATATGTTGAGTGCCCTCCATTTCTTGTGACAGGCACTATTCTGAGTGCTAGGAATGATAGAGCAGGAACGAAAACAGATAAAAACCCGATTTCATGGAGCTTATATTTAATTGGAAGAGACAGAATAAAAAATTTTTAAAAACCTCTCTTAGAAGTAATGAATGCTATGGAGAAAAATCAAAACAAGGATTAACAATTGTGGAGGGGGGGTTTTGATTTTAAATGGGGTGATCATTGAGAAGGTAACATTTGAGAAAGTACTTGAAGGAGGTAAGGAAGCATGTAAGCATGTATACACACACACGCACATACACACACACACACAGATAGACACACCTGAAGGAAGAGCAATCCAGGCAGATGGAACAGCCAATGGAAAGGCACTAAGTGGGGAAATGTTTGGCTTCTGTGAAAAACAGCAAGGTCAGCAAGGCTGGAGGGGAGTGGGTGGTGGATAAAATTTGAGAAGACAAGGACAATAGTCATTGCAGAGGGTCTGATCAGATACCACCTCGCAGGCCATTATAGGACTTGGGCTTTTATTCCTATTAATGTGGGAAGCTCTTGGAGGCTTTTGAGCAGAGGATAACTAACATGCTCTGACTTATGTATTGAAAAGACTGCTTTGACTGCTACATTGAGTACAGACTAAAGCTGGCTGAAAACAGAAGCAGGGAGACCAGTTAGGAGGCAATTACAAGGCCACGTAGGAGATGAGGTGGCCTGGGCCAGGTGTTTGCTGTGAAGATACTGAGAAGGGATCAGATTCTGGATATACCCTGAAGGTAGAGACAAAGGGTATTTAGTAGGTAGACTGTTATTTAGATAGTTTGAACAGCTAACGTGAGAATAACAGAGGAGTCAGAAATGACTCCAAGATTTTTGGCCTGAAACACTGGGAAGATGAAGTTGTCATTTATCGAGTTATGGAAAACTGCAGAAAGACCATATCTGGAGGCAAGATCAGGAGCTCAGCTGTGATCACAGTATGTCTGAGATGCCTAAAGGACACCCAGATAGACAGTTGAATAAGTTTTGAGTCAAGGGAGAATTCGGGGCTGATCCTTTAAGCATGTGTTAATCACGCATGTATGGGGTCACTTCTTTACTCTAAACCCTCCTATAATTTCCCAGATATAAACTAGGGAGCTGTCAACATTTGGATGGTTTTCAGAGCCATGACAAAAGATGGGATTACCAAGTGAATGAAAGTACCCAAAGAAAGACAGAAGAGGTACAAGAATAGGCCCCGGGTGACTCCAACATAATATCTCACCAGCCCTACCTATGGGGAAAAAATATCCCCCAGGGAATAGGCCAGGGCCATCTAGACTTGTGGGGTTCAAGATGCTCTTTAAGAGGTGTGAGGAAAGCTGGAGTTTGCCTTTGTGTCCATGTTGCTGGTGTTCCACGAAACAGTAGGGAATCTCTACTACCTCATCTGGGGGTTGAGGACTGGAGTAAAGCAAAACAAGCAGCTGTTAAATTAGGGGAAGTGACAACGCAGTGATAATCTGAAGATCCCAGGTCTTCAGATGAAAGCTCCCTCCTAAAGAGCCAGAATTTAACTTTGAGATTGGCATATATTCCAACTGGTTACAGGAACATTGAACTAGGTATCTCCCAGTGGAAAGGAAAACAGAAAGACCTGTTTAACGTTGAAGCTCTGCCCCCATGTTCCCGAGAGCATACTGTGATAACTGTGACCATAGAGAAAAGAAAAAGCCAATAGCTGAAATGAATCAGGTTGTTGGGGGCCTAAGATAAGTAAGTGCAACTTGTTTACATGTAAAACATTTGTCTTGTCAATTTGGGCATTTTATCTGGAAATTATCCAAAGCAGCAATTATCTAGAGCTAGCATGCTAGACTGTTTATCCCTAGACATGGGTGGGGGATGAGGGGATAGAATGCAGGTTTTCATGGCACTTATAGAGTGTGGGAGGTCTCTTTGTTTTGTATCTAAGAAAAAGAATGCAAAATTAGGCACGGGGCCATGGAAGTGACCTATGCGAGTGACGGCCCTAAAGCTATAGTTTTCCTAACTTCACAGAAAATCCACCTCTGACCCTAAACCCAGATGACAGAAACCTTGGGAGCAATAACTGATCGCTTAATTTATCATGACCAAGTTTATCTTACAAGTGCCAGGAAGTATTCAGAGTTAGTCAGGCATCATAGGAAAACTCTCCTTTATGTCTATTTCTCACTCAAAGTTATTCAAGTAAAAGGAAACATATTAAAGGCACTTAGATAAAGGAAGGCATAGTAAATATTCTTGTTCCATGAAATACCATCTTCTAACCACCTTAACAGATGCAACAGTTGAACAATCTAGCTGTGCTCCGCTGATATTAGAAATACTGTGGTCTGAGCCAAAGGACCAGTGATGGCATCAGGAATTATGTCACTGGCTATATCCTATATATATGTTTACCAGATAAAATACATGATATCCAGCTAAATATAAATTTCAAATATACAATAAATAATTTTTAGCAAAACTGTACCCCTACATACTTATGCATAGGACATACTTATACCAGAAAAGCACTCATTTTTCTGAAATTCACATTTAACTTGGCATCCCATATTTTTATTCGCTAAGTTTAGTAATGCTACCTACACTGATTTCTGCTTTGGGATACATAATGAGTGATAATTTGGAGAGCCTACTAAACAGAAAATCAAAGGGACAGAGGATAAATATTGTATTAGTAGGTCACATGGTTGCTTCCAACATTGGCCCTGACAGTTATCATTACTCATATAATAATACTCAACTGTCATATCAGAATCTGCAAAAGGGGGCTGAGGGTTGTGCAGAATTCGTGCATATTTAATTGACACAAATTAAATATTAAATATTAATTTAATTAGTAAAAACTATTCACTTTTAACTAATGAAAAGGATGGAAACGCTGCTTTTGTAAATAGGCAGCGTTATTGGGAACACAATATTCTACTGCGTTCCCCATCCATAAGTCAAACCATCTGTAAGTCCAGGACTAAGTGTTATCTGTAATTGCTTAAAGTGCAACATTGGTCAAATATGCATAAAGCAGCTAATTGTGAAATATGAGTAATGGGTCTATTTGTTCAATGGGTAAAACTCACTTATCCTCCTTTGACATAGAAAATAGGATTAAATGTAAAACTTATGTCCCAGCTCATAGAGAAACTTACCAGAAACATGTCCAAGTACTTTGTTTACCATCCAACCCTTTTAGTTATATATCTATGAATATTAATATTGTAGTACTTCATACTTTTTAAGTATTTATAGATATACGTATCGCTTCTCGGCCTTTTGGCGAAGATCAAGCGTAGTATTTATAGATATACGTATGTTCTTTTATTCCCTCCTCAAAAAATAATATTTTATTTGTCATCCCCATTAAAAATTATGTATTCATTTGACAGATATTTAATGGGTATCGATTATGCGCTTGGAAAACAATAGTGAACACGACAGGAAAAGTTGGTCATTACAGAACTAACCTTCTAGTAAGAAATAAATAATATTTTAAAATAATAATAATAAAATTTCAGTTGGCAATATTGCCATGAAGATATAAAACAGAGCAAGAGAGACAGTGGCTGCTATTTTAGCTAGGATGGTGAAAACCCATTTGAAGTGGTAACACTTGAGTTAGACATGGAGCTTATATGATAATGATAAACCAGCCAGTGGAAATGGGAATCGCTCGAGAAATGGAGCCACTCCTTGGAGAAGAAATGAGCTTAGCAAATGAGCTGCTCATAGAACAGTAAGAACTAGATGACTGTAGCAGAATGAGAAGGGTGTGGAAAGAGCTAAGGTTCAGATGAGGCAGAAGAGGTAGACACGGCAAGGTCACGTGGAGCCTTGAAGGGCATACTGAAGAGTTTGGGTTTTTTTATTTCCTTGTTTTTGTTTTTGACTAACCAGGGTTAGTCAAACAGACTAACCCTGGCATAGTGTGTGAGGGAGGGAACTTCACAAGAGTGTGGGTACTCGGAGGCAGGCAGGATCATTGAGGGTCATCTTGGAAGCTGGTCACCACTAATCCCAGATATATCTATAGATAGATAGATAGATAGATAGATAGATAGATAGATAGATAGATAGATAGATAGATTTAGACAGAGTCTCACTCCATCACCCAGGCTGGAGTGCAGTGTCATGATCTCGGCTCACTGCAACCTCTGCCTCCTGTGTTCAAGCAATTCTCCTGCCTCAGCCTCCCGAGTAGCTGGGATTACAGGCACATGCCACCTTGCCTGACTAATTTTTGTATTTTTAGTAGAGTTGAGGTTTCACCATGTTGGCCAGCCTGGTCTCAAACTCCTGACCTCAAGTGATCTGTCTACCTTGGCCTCTCCAAGTGCTGGGATCACAGGCATGAGCCACCATGCCCAGCCAAGAGTTTGTATAGTCCAGTGCAATGGGAGGGACCTGAAGGGGTTAGAGCAAGATAGTATTGTGATCCAATGCATCCTGAAAGGATCAATATGGCTATTCAACCAAGAAAAATTGAACAGGGATCAAGGGGAGGAAGACAAAAGTAGAAGTAGACTGGAGGCCAATTGTCTAGGCAATAGATGTTGAGGCCTTGGATGTCACTGTGAAAGGGAGAGAAGTAGTCACGTCTGTTTGAAAGTAGGATCAATTGGACGTGCTGCTAAATTGGCAGTAAGAGGCAAGGGGAAAGATACATAAAGGATAACCATAGAATTTTTACCGGGAAGCTTGGTTGCTATTAACTGAGATGGGAACTGATGTTCATTAAAATTAAAACACATTCCCATAATCACACTTTAAGTACCAGAGCAAAGATTCGAATTCAGTTCTTCCTAATGCTCCAATATTTTGGGGTTGGTGAGCTGATTAATGTCTACTAGTGTGCTTACTTATTTAAAAGTCCCCCTTTTAAGCTATAAGCTCCTCAGTGACAGAGACTTGGTGATATCTGATATCTAGTCGTAGGAACCAGAGGCACATGAATAATGCTTTTTTGAGAACATTTGTAACAAGATATGACAAGTCTACCAGGCCCCATGTTTCCCGTCACCCTTGGCTGATTCACCAATTTTTTTCTTTAAGGCAGCTATAGATGCTTTCTATAGTGTTGGTTTTGAATTCTGCTATGGAAGTACAATGGTCATTTCAGAGGCCTGCAAACTTTCCCCTTCTAAGGAAGTGTATGGGTGCAATTACGAACATATGTTAACGGAAATAAAACACATGCTAATTATTTCCCTACACGCAAAACCGTCTTGATGGAACCATCAACAGCCTTTATTTATTTGAGGAAATCTAGCGAAAGAATATCTCATCAGCTATCTCATAACATTCTGTATTTGATTACCAGTTGAAATACTCCAAACTCCACACTAGTTTTTTTCTAATTTTTTTAACCCTATAGGTTTTAATACCATGCAATTCTCAACCTCTGCATGACCTTTTTCTCCTTGTAAACAATTAGGAGCCATCTGGTTCCATGGATTTCCCGATCCTCCTGAGAATTTAAACTTAACACACCAAAAGGTTTGATTCGCCCAAGGACTACTATTACATTATTCACCTGGTTTTCTAGTCTTGGATCTTAAACAATATCTTCCTTAGAAAATCAGAAGAAATTTTCTCTTCATACTTCATATAATCCTCTTGCTCTATGTATAATACTAAGCTTTGAGGACCTCCTCAAAGCTATCTTGAAATGATTTACCAAAATATTTGCCAACTTGCCTCTTTCTATGGCAACATATAACTCAAACTGTATCACTTTGTCAATCCCAGTTTTTCTAAGTACCTGTCAAAAAAATTCAAAGGAGTTGGAGTTAGATAGAAAAGGAAACAGATTCCCCTTGGCACCTGTTTGTGCAATGTTGAGCTATGTCTGGGTACCCACTTCAATCTGAAACATTTGCATTCCTGATAAATAGGGGGAATTTTTTCTGAGAAGGCTAATGAAAACAGAGATCTTTCTCACTCAAGATACTAATCAACTTAAAACACCCTGGCTCAAATCCCTTTCTGATAAACACCAAGATCTTATTATGTAATAAAGTTTATTGATATAGTATTAAATGGCCCATTGAGATGTAGCCTAAGGAAAATTTCTTGGAGATTTTTATTATGGCATATCTGGTAAGAAAGTTGTTTTAAACTTGTCAGGCAAGACATTATCTAAAAGGCTCTTTATTCAGCCTGAGGCAGTGGCTCACGCCTGTAATTCTAGCACTTTGGGAGGCCAAGGCAGGTGGATCACCTGAGGTCAGGAGTTCAAGACCAGCCTGGCCAACAAGTGAAACCCTGTCTCTAATAAAAATACAAAAAATTAGCTGGGCGTGGTGGGATGTGCCTGTAGTCTGTCCCAACTGCTAGGGAGGCTGAGGCAGAAGAATCGCTTGAACCCGGGAGGTGGAGGCTGCAGTGAGCTGAGATCACACCACTGCACTCCAGCCTGGATGACAGTGAGACATCATCTCGAATAAATAAATAAATAAATAAAAATAAAAGGCTCTTTATTCAGTAAACACACTTATACACACATAGAAGTGGGAGAGTGCGGGAGAGAGAAGAAAACTTCCAAAGTTACCTAGGTTTTTGCTTGACAAGATTAGATACTATAATGCTCCTCGTTCTTATGATTTTTACTCCCCAAAATGAGGGGATAACAACTGAATTTTTCTCGTACACGCTAAAGCCACAGTCTCAGAAAAACATATCCCACAATTTAAAGGAAGAGTGCTGATGATGGGTACAGAGGAGGAATTATCTTTCATACAATGCATTAAGATATTCCAAGTGATTTATGGATGTATTTGAGAATTAACGGATTGAAGCTCGTGAAAACTGCTAAGAGAAACTGAAAATGGAAACATTAGTTGTTCACATTAAATCTAAACATGTTTAGAGCAAGTTTAGGGACTGTCACTTCTCAATGTGATAGAATAACTGGTACCAAATCTGTCTCTCTGATGTAAACAGCTAGGAAATTGGACAAAATACATGAGACAGCTGTTTTCAGACGTTAGAAAACAGACACAGCACAGAAGTGTGAGTCTTCAGAACAGGAAAAGAAATGAGGTAAGCCCTATAACCAACATGGCTTTCTGGATGTAGGCACTTCCAAGACTGCAGTAAGAGAGGAGGAACCATGACAAGGCAGATCCAACTTACTGAATTTAATAGACAGAGATCAGAGTTAAAGGAGCTAAAAGAGCTGAAATGTGAGGCACAGAGAGAAAGAACTCCAGAAATCTATACAGGCAGCTATCCTGAGTCCTTCATTGAATATTAGGCTACATATGCATGAAATGAAACTCTATGAGGCCAGGCAAAAACAGCTACTGGGATTTGTGAGCTGGGGGTTGAGTTGCAGCCAGCCAGAATGGAGGCATTGCTGACCACCCTGAATATTTCCTCGAGCCTCCTGAAGAGGCGTGCTTCAAAAGGATAATTAAATTAGCCCTAAAGAAAAACTTACTCTAGACGCATACTCCCAAACTTAAAAATACGCTTAAAAAGGATCAGGTTGAATGGTAAGTAACTGAACTCCCTGGCAAAACAAAATTCGGCTTTCCAGAGGAAGACTACAAAATCTAGACTTTCTTTTTTTTTTTTTTTTTTTTGAGACGGACTCTTGCTCTGCTGCCCAGGCTGGAGTGCAGTGGCACGATCTCAGCTCACTGCAACCTCCGCCTCCCAGGTTCACGCCATTCTCCTGCCTCAGCCTCCCAAGTAGCTGGGACTACAGGCACCCACCACCACGCCTGGCTAATTTCTTTCTTTCTTTCTTTTTTTTTTTTTTTTCCTACATCGCTTGTATTTAAAACACAAACAAGTATTTCTCTTTCTGTAAGGGCAAATGGTTCAAATAATGCGGAACACGAAACATTGACTAATACAAGTTTATTTTTTAAAAAAGCAAAAGAATAAAGAATATATACAAAAGGGACCTGGAATCTGTAAGCTGATTCCAAAAGCGAAATAAGTAGAAAATCCGTGGTGAAACCTGAACATTCTACCCCTGCTTTGGAGAAGGGCTATCATACAACATTCAGTCAGCTGAAGATGGATTGCTAGAGGTGTGTCGATACATAAATTTCAAGTCATTTTTGCTTGTGCAGAATCATCCCAATCTTAACAAGACTGAATGGGCAGTCCTGTGGCTTTCTTCCTTTTCCATATTCCCAACAAGGCTACGTGAAGTTCAACTCTTGATGAGCCGCTTACAACAGCAGTTCCTTAGGAGCCAACATGACAGGTGGGTCAGATTTCCCTATGAGAAACAAAACTGGCCACCTACAGCAAAATATCAAAATGGGTAAATCCTTCCTTCCTCTTCCTTCTGATTATATACAACATATCTCCTTTCAAGACTATTATTTCCGTCATGCTTATTCCTTCACAAATCTAAACCTTGAGGTGATATGAAGGAAACCAACATCAAGAAAAGAAAACTCAATTCAGAAATGAAGAAAACTGGCAGGTATACAATACACCCCCAGAGCATCTCAATATCCCTGGCACAGTACAATTCGGTGTACTGCTACAGCCCATAGATAAATATTGGCAGCTTGAATAAGCTCATTTTTTCCCTCAGGTGGTTAAAGGCCACCACATAAATACTGGGCAACAGGGGTTTGTTGGGAGAATTAGAAATAAAAAATTAACCAAATTTTGTCCCTGTGTTAATTCAATGCCAGCAAGGAGGCAAGTACTGAAGAAGAAAAGGGACAATTTTCATACGAAAAAAGAATTCCTCTAATCATGTCACCATCTCATATAATGAATCCAGGGAATCCCAGAAATAGAAAATTAGTTTCAGGGGACCCCTGAGGCACTTTAAAGCCTTTTAAAAAATTACAGTAATAATAAATTAGATATTGCTCTTCAGAGGCCAACAGAGCAGCAGAAGCATCAAGATCAGGTCCAAAGAGTTATGCCCACATTACAGGCTTCCTGAGCTGCTCAGCCCTCTTTAAAGCTTAGTTGAATCTCTAAATACCTTTACAAAGACATACAATTTAACACAGACTGAGTGGGTATTTTTGTTTAGTGGTAGCATAAAATTTGGTCCTTAATGGTAGCAGCTGTCTTCATCCATTTCAAACTCAGGTAATATTAAGTACATCAAGACAATACATAAAGAATACAACAAAGGAGAAAAAAGCCAAAACTGACAAACACCTCAAGGAGTCACTAAGTTTGCTTGCACCCTTTCACTTGATCTCCCTCTCAGTCTCTTTTTTGTGGAGAGAAGGGTATGACAGAACTTTTTTCTCAAAAGATGATAAACAATGGCATCAAATGGACAAAATGGTTATAAAGTAACTTTAAAAATCTGACCCCAAGGAATCCAGGACACATACAGATAATTCAGAGGTATACTTCTGATTTGGGGCAAATTCTAGACTAAAGAAATGATCGTCTCAGGTAAATGTTACAATAGATGAAACTAAGTCCAGTTTTTTGGCGGTTTTTTTTTTAAAGTGTCCTCACTACCACCTTCAGCTATCAATCATTTCTCATAGCTCAAGCGGAAGGTCATCTTCATCTTTCCCAGGATCCAGGTCAACCTCAGCTTCCCATTTGCCTCCTGAAATCTCCCACGTTAGTTTCTCAAAATCATCCTCCACAGAGAGTGGGGGCTTTCCTGTTGAGGCAGAGCTGAGTCGGCGAGTTTTCATGCTCATTTGGGATGAGGAAGGGCCAGACGCCTCCGGGGGTGAGGAATCTGAAGAGGACTGGGTTGGAGGCAGCACAAGACTGTCTCTAACCAAACACCGCATATTCTCACTCATAGGTGGGAATTGAGCAATGCGATCCCATGGACACAGGAAGGGGAATATCACACTCTGGGGACTGTGGTGGGGTGGGGGGAGGGGGGAGGGATAGCACTGGGAGATATACCTACTGCTAGATGACGAGTTAGTGGGTGCAGCGCACCAGCATGGCACATGTATACAGATGTAACTAACCTGCACAATGTGCACGTGTACCCTAAAACTTACAGTATATTAAAAAAAAAAGAAAGAAAGAAAAGAAAAAGAAAAAGAAAAAGAAAAAAAGACTGTCTCTAGGATTTTCTGCTTCAGGCACAGTGACTGATTTGTCCTCAGAGACAAGCAGGACAACAGCATCCACAGCTGCCTTTTTGGCTGGGGGTTCCTGTAGGACGCTGCTGGAGCTGAGTGGCTTCACAGCGGCAGTGACAGCAAGGTGCATCTCCACTGCCTTACGTTTTGGGGCCAATTTGGGGGATGACACAACTTTAACCACAGATTGCTTCACGTTCACTTTGGGTTTAGCTTCACCCCTTTTTTCCAAGGTCTGTGCTGCCCATTTCACATTCAATAATGAGTCTGCAATCCCTGAGGTTTCTACCTCCACCTTCTGGGATGACTTTGTGGGAAGCTGCTTGGTCAGGTGCCATGTGATTCCTGGCACAGCAGTGAGCACTGGTTTCTCTGCCACTCGGGTATTGCAAGAGGCTACATCTCCCCGAAGAGGTGTCCAGACTGATTTTTCCCTCTCCTGCTGTTTCCGCATGCGCATCTCTCTCATGGTCGCACATCTCTTGACTTGAATTTTACTGATGTCAACTCCTGTGGTCTCAACTGAAGCCTCTGTAGCTTCCATTCTAATACGGCTCTGAAAATCAACTTCATTTCCTTCCTGAAGTATCTTCTCTTCTTTCCTCCATGTTCTTTGCGTGACTCGCAGCAGCAACCTTGCCCCCGGAGTGGCCTCATGTTGAGACGGGGAGCTGGTGCTGCTCTCAGAGCTCTGCTGCACCCTCCGTGCCTTCTCCAGTTTAATTTCTTCCAGCGTCTTCATGTGCACCTCCTGCATGGACTTTGTTTTACCTGCAGGCTCCTCTGATTGTCCTTTGCTGGCAACAATGGGTGGCAAAACTACTGTTTTTTTAATTTCACTATCAGTCTTCAGCTTCATGCAAGTTGTATCCTTTTTGCTTTTTTGTCTCTCTGCTTCCTGCTGCCTATGTTCTTCTTCAGCCAGGACCTCAGAGAAGGTTTTGATACGGAGAGTGGAGGAGCTTCTTGCTCCTGAAGTAGAATCATCAGTTTTTGAAGGTCCTTCTGTCTTGAGTTTAGTTTGCGATTCCCCATGTTTCTGACTGGCTCTTTCAAGAAGTATTTCTTCTAATGTCTTCACATGGATCTCACCAACTTTATTAACTTTATCTGTTGCGTCCTCATTATTTGGATCAGCTGACATGCCTAATCGCTCCTTAAGAGACTTGGAAACTTGAGCTGTCTTTGGTGTTTCGTCAGTGTTAGTTTCCGGAGCTTCAACTTTCTTCCCTAGCCTCTGTGCCAGGCTACGCTTTAATGGAGGATCACTGTCAGCGCCTGCCGAAAATTTTCGTTTCCCCAGTCTCTCAGTAAGACCCAATCTAACCAAGGGTTCTTCTCCTTGTTTGGTGGAGAGAGTTACTGTCTTCACCACAGTCCTGACATTTTCTTTTTCAGGACCTGGAACAGGCTCAGGGTGGAGCAAAAGACTGGAAACTCCTGAAGAACCCTCACCTTGCTTCTTAGATTTTTCCTTCATTTTCTCTGACTTAATTTCCTCAAGAGTTTTTATTCCAAAATGCAAACATTCACCTTGCTTTATATTGACTGCAGGTTTCCGGACAGAAGTCACTCGTAATCCATTGTGAACTTCAGGAGTTGGTTGCAGGGTAGGTGTTTTGGCTTCATCAGGAAACTGATCATCATCATCTTCATCATCATCTGCAGCATTAATTACAACTGGTGGATGCTTGGGGCTAGGAACATTTTCGGAACTTTCTACTTTCATAACGCTCCGCAGCTGAGGGGAAGGATTGGACTGGACAGACAATTTGTTCTGCTGAACTGAAAGTTGGCTAGCCTTCACTTCCTCTTCTGGTGACTCAGGCACAGTTGTGCTCGGAGGTAGGAAAAGGCCATCAACATATCGTCCTCTATTGTGATGGAAAGCGCAGTTTAATTTTTGACATCCTGTTGGCTGATTTTCCCAATAACAAGGAATTTCACTGCGTTTTTTATCAATCTCCATGTGCCGAAACCTGCACACCCGTCGAAAACAGCGCCCTTCTCGCCATAATGTGCAAACAATTTCATTTCCTAGTGCAGCTTCACAGTGACGGAATGGGCAGCTGTCACCTTTGGTACATGTAGAATAGAAAAAAAAATAGCAGTCTTCTCCTTGATTAGGCATGCTGGGTAGATTCTTAGATCAGAAGTGGCTTCTTGAAACAAGCCACTGCTTCCTCAAAGCAAGGACAAGGCTCCAAGTCCTCGTGAAATGGGTTTAATCTTCCAAATGACAACTTGATCACAGAAATTGTCTTTAAACTGTAATCATTAGCTGGTTGCTCTCAACAGGAACGTCTGTGTCTTCACTGAGTTCCAATCTATTACGCCTGTAGGTCGAACCAACACTCAATCCATGAATTAATAATAATGAGGCAGAAAAAATTTTCCTCCTCACATTGCCAAGAAAACCTCTCAGCCACAATTCAAACACAGCATGTGTTTTTAAAACATCTCCCAACTACTGGGAGATTAAGTCCATTCAAATAACCTTTGTCAGACTGGAGACAGCTAGGGTTAGTTATCTCCTCAAAAACAAAGCAAAACAAAACAAAACAAAAAAAACAAAAAAAAGAGTTCATTTAAAGATGAACTTGAGAGTCAAAGGATCATGAAAAAAAATCCATCTTCCATAGCTGAACAATATAATCTGAAAAACAAAAAAAACATCAGTTTTTCAGTAAGATCCAATTTCTGGTCTTCAAGATTTCTTCACACTTAATACTAGTCAATTTTCCAGGAATTTTTTGGGCAGGGAATATCCCCAAATCCTAAAAAGCATCGCTATCTCTAGTTCCACAGCCTCCTTCTCAAGGTCCAGAACCAAGGCCTGGAAGATGTCAACACTATAGGCCTTCCCCACAGGAATCCGCACCGATTATGGGAGTTTAGGGGTGTTCTTCATTACGGTTTCACCAATCCTACAAGGAGTACGGAAGTGTCCCTGTTGCTCTTGACTCCCACGCTGAGGGCCAGGGGTGGGAGTGTAATGAGGGTGGGGAATGGGTGTAGGATACCGGAATAAGGTCGGTGGCTTTCTGTATGTGGAGTTTGAGACAAGCTCCAAAGTCGTGGGACCCGAACCGATGACACTATCCCCGACTCCCGCTTGCTGCTACGTCTTTCTTCTTGCTTGGCCGCTGCCGTCCGTCGTCCTCCCAGCAGCAGCAGCACTCGCAGAAAATCAAGACTGCCAGCGTCAAAGATGGCGCCCGGCTACAGGCTCCGCTCTAAGGCCCGGCCGGTAAAAGTGCCAGCACGACGCAGGGCGCGAGGGTTCTGGAAGACGTAGTTCCTCTATGACGCGATGCCTAAGATCTAATTTCTTATATCTTTGGTAGAGACGGGGTTTCACCGTGTTAGCCAGGATGGTCTCCATCTCCTGACCTCGTGATCTGCCCGCCTCCGCCTCCCAAAGTGCTGGGATTACAGGCATGAGTTACCACGCCCAGCCCCAAATCTAGACTTTCAATAAAATATTTACAATGTCTAACATCCTAACAAAAATTATTTAAAATGCAAAGGATCAGCAAAGTACAAGCCATAACAGGAGAAAAATAAGTCAATACAAACAGATTTTTATATTTTAGCCTCTTACACTTCCAGGCCTTCCAATGAAATAAGAAGAATCATATTTCTTGGCCACCATTTTAAATCATGTTAATCCATTTCTCAGAATACTGCATCTGCCAAAAAAAAAAAAAAAAAAAAAAAAAAACGCTTTCATACCCTCTACTAGTTTTAATCCCACAAAATCTCCGTAGTCTTACAGAGCACTGCCATGGGTTGAGTTGTCCAACAGCAGACCTGAAACAATGTTTAGCGTTTAGTATATTTCTAGGGTATCCCTTGGGACCAACAGCTGTGAAAAGAAGGGGAAAACAATTGAGCAGAGGGAGAAGTCAGGTTGTGATGCAGACCTGATTGCCTTAGCCAACTCCACAGGAAGCTGTAGGTGCCTGCTGGAGTTGCCTCACTTAGGGTGAACATGGCCCTCCATCAGTCACTGCATGCCAACCTTTGAGGGGATGGGGGTGGTGGCCTTAGCTAAAGCCACCTTTTTCAGGCCACCTGTTTAAGGCCACTTGTTAAGGGCCACCTTAAGGCCACCTGTTTAAGCTGCACCTCTGCAGCTAAAAGAATCCCTGAAGGGGCTGAGCCCTAGAGGCTATCTACTGGCAGAATTATAACTGGCAGAAGGACAACATGTCCTTCTGAGATGCACATCTCTGTTTCTACCACCATCTATCCCATGTGCCACTTGGATCCACTTCAAGGAGCCAAATGTGCCACTTGAATACATTCAAGGAGCAGTTCCTCCACTGTACCAAGAGGCATCTCTTCCCAGTGAAATCTACAATAGGGGAAGTTAATAGGAGGAACTCCACCCCTGCTTCTGCACCAGTCCCAGGGCTGCAACTGATACTCATCATCTCCTTCCTCCATTATCCGTCTGGATTCCTCCTATATCAGGCTGCAGCTCTGCTAGTCTTAGTAGCTTACCTGATGGCATGAACTAGACACTCATTTCTGAGGGACCTGAGCTCCTGGTCACCATGCCCTTATCAGGCTACATGTGCTTTTGTCTTCTCAGCACTTTCTATTCCTTTTGGAATCTCTCATTGGCTGACTCGCAGCCCAAATTCTCCCTCTTGACTTGAGTCCCTTCAGCATGTAGTCCCCATCCATTTTGTGTGTGTGTGTGTGTGTGTGTGTGTGTGTTTTTCCCCTGCATTGCATCCTTAGGCAGCTCCACTTACACTCGCTAGTTAATTCCTTTCTTTAGTCTTTCTGTCAGTTCTTCCCCATCTCCTTTTCTGTTCTATTATTAGGCATCACAGAGCTACAAAAGATCACCTGTGAGACCTAGACTCTCTTTAGAGGGTAGGAAAGGCAAAAGAGTAGGGGAGTTGGGGAAATAAGCTGGCAAACAAAATTTTTCTTGAAAAATTGGATGGCTGGGGGAGAAGGAAGCAAAAATTCCCAGCAGGCCAGGAAGTCAATAGGAAGGCATTCTAGCTCTCTTTCAATGATTATGTCTAGCTCAAAATATGGAGTGAATACTTGTTCAGATAACCAAGCAGCCACTTCCCTGTTTAACAGACTACTTTGAGGGAGGGAGTCCTACACTCACCTCCCCTAGCAAAGCGGCATCATTCCTCTTTCAACCAACCATCCATCTATCTGTATCACTGATTCAACAAATACTTATTGAGTGTCTACAATGTGCCAGTTCAGAGAATGTTCCATGATTATACAGAAGAAATTTTAAACTCCTGTTTGGACATCATCTTAATAAAGACACAAATATAATTCAACAATGTTTTTGAAAATAAGAGGAATAAGAAGTAAGGCCAAGTATCAGGACAGTACATTTAAATGTTTTCGGATCTTCTATGGAAAACTGAAGACTTTCAGATTCAATGAACAAAACCCATGATTTGCTAAAATAGAGTGGCATTTTAATTAAAAAAAAAATATATATATATATATATATATTTTGAGATGGAGACTCACTCTGTTGCCCAGGCTGGAGTGTGGTGATGTGATCTTGGCTCACCACAACCTCCGCTTCCTGGGTTAAAGAGATTCTCCTGCCTCCGCCTCCCAAGTAGCTGGGATTACAGGCATGTGCCACGTTGCCCTAATTGTTTTTTGGTTTTTTTTTTTGTTTTTTTTTTTTGTTTTTTTGCATTTTTAGTAGAGACGGGGTTTTGCCATGTTGGCCAGTTTGGTCTCGAACTCCTGACCTCAAGTGATCCACCTGCCTTGGCCTCTCAAAGTGCTGGGATTACAGGCCTGAGACACCACACCCAGCCAAATAGTGACATTTTAAAAGTTTAAAAATATAAAGATAAAAATCATGTAAACATATATATATGTAAATACACAAATCAAAAGTAGGAAATAATATTAATATCAGAAAAAAATAGAATTCACAACAAAACTATTACCAGGCTGGGCGCAGTGGCTCACGACGGTAATCCCAGCACTTTCGCAGGCCAAGGCGGGTGGATCCCTTGAGCTCAGGAGTTTGAGACCAGCCTGGCCAACATGGTGAAACCCCATCTCTACTAAAGATTCAAAAAATAGCCAGGCATGGTGGCACATGCCTGTTGTCCCAGCTACTTCAGTGGCTAAGGAAGGAGAATCGCTTGAACCCAGGAGGCGGAGGCTGCAATGAGCCAAGATCGTGCCCCTGCACTCCAGCCTGGGTGATGGAATGAGACTCTGTCTTAAAAAATACATATATATTATATATATAAATTATATATCTTTTATATATATTATATTACATATAAATTATATATACAAAATATATGTAATACATATAATATATAAAATATATATAATATATATATAAAATATGTATATAACCAGGATCAGTGGTGACCAGCCTCCAAGATGACCCTCAATGACCCTGCCTGCCTCCGAGTACCCACACTCTTGTGAAGTCTCCTCCCACACGCACTATACCAGGGTTAGTCTGTTTGAACAATAGCAGATGTGGAAGTGATGGTAAGTCATTTCTAAGATTAGACTTTGAAAGAGTATAATTTCCACGTTGAGCTCTCTTGTTCTCTCTGTCTCTTTGTGTCTTTGTCTCTCTCTCTCTCTCTGATCTATTGCTGGAAAAGAGGAGTGAGAAGGGGAAAGGAGTGAAAAGCAAGTTGCCATATTGTGAACAGTTCTATGGAGAGGACTGCACGGTAAAAAAAAAAAAAAAAAAAATGGAGCCTCCAGCCGGGCGCGGTGGCTCACGCATGTAATCCCAGCACTTTGGGAGGCCGAGGTGGGCGGATCATGAGGTCAGGAAATCAAGACCATCCTGGCTAACATGGTGAAATCCCGTCTCTACTGAAAATAGAAACAATTAGCTGGGCGTGGTGGCGGGCGCCTGTCATCCCAGCTACTCGGGAGGCTGAGGCAGGAGAATTGCTTGAACCCCGGAGGAGGAGGTTGCGGTGAGCCGAGATCGCACCACTGCCCTCCAGCCTGGGCAACAGAGGGAGACTCTGTCTCAAAGAAAGAAAGAAAGAAAATGTAGCCTCCAGCCAAGAGCTAGCAAGGAATCGAGCTCTGTCGGTATCCAAGTGAGTGAGCTTAGCAGTGGATTCTCCAGCCCCAGCCAAGCCTTGAGACAATGGCAGCCCAGGAAGAAAAGCTTGACTGTGACTTTGTGAGAGATGTTGAACCAGCCAAGCTGCCCCTAGATTTCCTTGCCTCAGAAATTGCATGAGATACTAAATGTTTGTTGTTTTAAGCCACTAAGTGTTGGAGTAATTTGTTTCACAGCAGTAGATAACAGAATCAAAGACATTCATTTTATAAAATATACAGACCGTAACAATAGGAAAACAAAAATCATACCAAAACTACAAATGAAAAACAGTATTTACAAGAATTGTTCACACATTTAACAGAATATTAAATGTAGCTTTATATTAGTAAAAATAAAACATGCCTTTAAATGTATAATTTTCTGGAGAAATATAAATGACTAAAAATTGACTCCAGAAAATAAACTGAGCAAATTAGTAATCAGTGAATAGATTTAAGTAGAAAATCAAACACCTATTACAGATTTTTTCCATTATCTCTCCACAAAGATCTAGGTTTAGCTGCTCCAACCAATGAGTTCTTCCAACAATTGAGGTAAAATAAATACTTTGACATTTAAAAAAAGACAAAATCAGCCTTAAAATGATAAATTGATAGCATATCCTAATTGCTAAGCCTTACAAACATAAAGAGAAATCATAGTTATAAATATAGATACAATATTTATTATATAAAATTTTCAAATTGAAATCCACACAGAATATAGTCTTTTCAACAAATGATGCTGGGTCAATTCAAGACACATGCACATGTATGTTTATTGCAGCACTGTTCACAATAGCAAAGACTTGGAACCAACCCAAGTGCCCATCGGTGATAGACTGGATAAAGAAAATGTGGCACATATGCAACTTGGAATACTATGCAGCCACAACGAAGGATGAGTTCGTGTCCTTTGCAGGGACGTGGATGAAGCTGGAAACCATCATTCTTAGCAGACTAATACAGGAACGGAAAACCAAACACTGCACGTTCTCACTCATAAGTGGGAGTTGAACAATGAGAACACATGACACAGGGAGGGGAACATCACACACTGGGGCCTGCCAGGGGGAGAGGGGCTAGGGGAGGGATAGCATCAGGAGAAATACCTAATGTGGATGATGGGTTGATGGGTGCAGCAAACCACCGTGGCACTTGTATACCTATGTAACAAACCTGTATGTTCTACACATACATCCCAGAACTTAAAGTATAAAAATAATTTTTTAAAAAAGTTGACGATTTAAAAAAGAAATGACCCTTACCACCCACCACACATGAAAATCCATTCTGGGTGATTGTAGATTTAACTGTGAAAAGTGTGAAAGAGAAAATAATAAAGCAATTAGAAGATAATCTAAGACTATAAGGCAGATAATACCTTCAAGACTTTAGGACAGGTAAGGATTTGATAAATTGGGACCAAAAATGACTGTTCATAAGAAAAGATGGATACATTGGATGTTAAAATTAAAAACTTCTTTTCAACACAAACACCATTTAGAGACTACAAAAACAAGCCACAGAGTGAGGAAAGATATTTGCCACACACATAACTAACAAAAGACTTGCATCCAGATAAATAATTTTTAAACTTTTACAAATTAACTATAACTAGATAAATAATGCAATAGAGAAAAGGAGGAAATACTTGAGTGGACACTTCAGGAAAAGGATATCTGCATATTTTCAATCTTATTTGTAGTCAGAGAAATGCAAATTAAAACCTCAATGAGATACTACTACTATTTACCAAGGAGAATAACTAAAATAAAGAAGAGAGATAATCCTAACTGCTGACATGGATATGTAGCAATAGGATGTCTCTTATATTGCTGGTGGGAGTTAAATTGGGACAATGATTTAGGAAAACTGCTTACATTATCTACTAAAGTTGAACATGTACATACCTATGACACAGATATTGCACTCCAAAGTGTATATTCAACAGAAAGGGGATCATGCTAACCAAAAATATTTCCAAGAATGCCCAGAGCAACATGATTTATAAAAATGAAAAGCTAGAAACAATATATTGTGATAAATTCATAAAGTGGAATACTATGAAGCAGTAATACTGAATGAACCACAGTTATTATATTCAATAATATAGATGAATTTCACAAACATAATATGGAGCAAAAGAAGCCAGATGCAAGATTTATACAGATGATTTCATTTATAGAAAGTTGGAAAAGAGACACAACTGAACTCCAGTGTTAGAATGAGCGTAATAGTTACATCGGGGAGGAAGAAGGGAGTAGTGATGGGGAGGAGACATCAGAAGACTTCTGGATACTGGAAATATTATTTTTTAACTTGAGTAGTTTTACAGCAATGTTCATCCAAGGACAATTCATTGAGTGGTATGCATTTATGTATAGTAGAGTATTCTCTATGTATCTTAATGTTCAATAAACATTAAGATACAAAAGCTCAAATTTTCACCCTATCATGGTATTTGAGAGAAAAAGACAAATAAAATTAGAATGTCTATGAATTAGAAAATTCTGAATAGAAGTAGTAAAACAGTCTATTACACTGGACCTCAGATTTGACATGCAGTAAACTACTCAGCCGACAACTGGTGATTTTCAGTTAAGTATGAGGCACAGGTATTAATGTATCCCTACGGCTACAAAAGTCAGAGATGATTATGTGTGCTCTGTGAGATTCCATTCATTTGAACGGGTATTCAGTGGGTGGTCTCAGCAAATTCCATAACTATCAAGCATTGGAATGAGAAGTGTTTTGGTGATATGATTTACTTTGAGTTATCAATCAATTTAATCAAATTAGTCAAAGTTACTTTTGACCAGGCTTTGGAGAAATGTAAACAGTGACCCTTCTGTATGGGATTGTAAGTTGATACAGGACTGAAGTTTTACCCTGATAAACAGACCTTCAGAAACTTATTCCATGAACAAAAATCTATGTGAGTGAGCACATTTCCTGAAAATGTTCCCATCATCATCATTGGCTATGTCCCATCCTTGGGTACTGAATAAATGATGTTCTTGGAGTTCAGTAGATACAAGATTTCTGAAGAGCTAGCTGCAACTCTCTTAATGGTGTAACTCAAGGATATTAGGTTTTAGCTGGAAAACACACACACACACACACACACACACACACACACACACACACATACCATAAGGGGAAGTCCAAAGAAGAGAAAGAGGGTTGAGTGCTTTTGAACCTTTAAGGATTGATGAAGACACATTAAGCAAATGTTTAAGACTTTCTTATCCTGTTTTATGCATTCAATGGATATATGTTGAGTGCCCTCCATTTCTTGTGACAGGCACTATTCTGAGTGCTAGGAATGATAGAGCAGGAACGAAAACAGATAAAAACCCGATTTCATGGAGCTTATATTTAATTGGAAGAGACAGAATAAAAAATTTTTAAAAACCTCTCTTAGAAGTAATGAATGCTATGGAGAAAAATCAAAACAAGGATTAACAATTGTGGAGGGGGGGTTTTGATTTTAAATGGGGTGATCATTGAGAAGGTAACATTTGAGAAAGTACTTGAAGGAGGTAAGGAAGCATGTAAGCATGTATACACACACACGCACATACACACACACACACAGATAGACACACCTGAAGGAAGAGCAATCCAGGCAGATGGAACAGCCAATGGAAAGGCACTAAGTGGGGAAATGTTTGGCTTCTGTGAAAAACAGCAAGGTCAGCAAGGCTGGAGGGGAGTGGGTGGTGGATAAAATTTGAGAAGACAAGGACAATAGTCATTGCAGAGGGTCTGATCAGATACCACCTCGCAGGCCATTATAGGACTTGGGCTTTTATTCCTATTAATGTGGGAAGCTCTTGGAGGCTTTTGAGCAGAGGATAACTAACATGCTCTGACTTATGTATTGAAAAGACTGCTTTGACTGCTACATTGAGTACAGACTAAAGCTGGCTGAAAACAGAAGCAGGGAGACCAGTTAGGAGGCAATTACAAGGCCACGTAGGAGATGAGGTGGCCTGGGCCAGGTGTTTGCTGTGAAGATACTGAGAAGGGATCAGATTCTGGATATACCCTGAAGGTAGAGACAAAGGGTATTTAGTAGGTAGACTGTTATTTAGATAGTTTGAACAGCTAACGTGAGAATAACAGAGGAGTCAGAAATGACTCCAAGATTTTTGGCCTGAAACACTGGGAAGATGAAGTTGTCATTTATCGAGTTATGGAAAACTGCAGAAAGACCATATCTGGAGGCAAGATCAGGAGCTCAGCTGTGATCACAGTATGTCTGAGATGCCTAAAGGACACCCAGATAGACAGTTGAATAAGTTTTGAGTCAAGGGAGAATTCGGGGCTGATCCTTTAAGCATGTGTTAATCACGCATGTATGGGGTCACTTCTTTACTCTAAACCCTCCTATAATTTCCCAGATATAAACTAGGGAGCTGTCAACATTTGGATGGTTTTCAGAGCCATGACAAAAGATGGGATTACCAAGTGAATGAAAGTACCCAAAGAAAGACAGAAGAGGTACAAGAATAGGCCCCGGGTGACTCCAACATAATATCTCACCAGCCCTACCTATGGGGAAAAAATATCCCCCAGGGAATAGGCCAGGGCCATCTAGACTTGTGGGGTTCAAGATGCTCTTTAAGAGGTGTGAGGAAAGCTGGAGTTTGCCTTTGTGTCCATGTTGCTGGTGTTCCACGAAACAGTAGGGAATCTCTACTACCTCATCTGGGGGTTGAGGACTGGAGTAAAGCAAAACAAGCAGCTGTTAAATTAGGGGAAGTGACAACGCAGTGATAATCTGAAGATCCCAGGTCTTCAGATGAAAGCTCCCTCCTAAAGAGCCAGAATTTAACTTTGAGATTGGCATATATTCCAACTGGTTACAGGAACATTGAACTAGGTATCTCCCAGTGGAAAGGAAAACAGAAAGACCTGTTTAACGTTGAAGCTCTGCCCCCATGTTCCCGAGAGCATACTGTGATAACTGTGACCATAGAGAAAAGAAAAAGCCAATAGCTGAAATGAATCAGGTTGTTGGGGGCCTAAGATAAGTAAGTGCAACTTGTTTACATGTAAAACATTTGTCTTGTCAATTTGGGCATTTTATCTGGAAATTATCCAAAGCAGCAATTATCTAGAGCTAGCATGCTAGACTGTTTATCCCTAGACATGGGTGGGGGATGAGGGGATAGAATGCAGGTTTTCATGGCACTTATAGAGTGTGGGAGGTCTCTTTGTTTTGTATCTAAGAAAAAGAATGCAAAATTAGGCACGGGGCCATGGAAGTGACCTATGCGAGTGACGGCCCTAAAGCTATAGTTTTCCTAACTTCACAGAAAATCCACCTCTGACCCTAAACCCAGATGACAGAAACCTTGGGAGCAATAACTGATCGCTTAATTTATCATGACCAAGTTTATCTTACAAGTGCCAGGAAGTATTCAGAGTTAGTCAGGCATCATAGGAAAACTCTCCTTTATGTCTATTTCTCACTCAAAGTTATTCAAGTAAAAGGAAACATATTAAAGGCACTTAGATAAAGGAAGGCATAGTAAATATTCTTGTTCCATGAAATACCATCTTCTAACCACCTTAACAGATGCAACAGTTGAACAATCTAGCTGTGCTCCGCTGATATTAGAAATACTGTGGTCTGAGCCAAAGGACCAGTGATGGCATCAGGAATTATGTCACTGGCTATATCCTATATATATGTTTACCAGATAAAATACATGATATCCAGCTAAATATAAATTTCAAATATACAATAAATAATTTTTAGCAAAACTGTACCCCTACATACTTATGCATAGGACATACTTATACCAGAAAAGCACTCATTTTTCTGAAATTCACATTTAACTTGGCATCCCATATTTTTATTCGCTAAGTTTAGTAATGCTACCTACACTGATTTCTGCTTTGGGATACATAATGAGTGATAATTTGGAGAGCCTACTAAACAGAAAATCAAAGGGACAGAGGATAAATATTGTATTAGTAGGTCACATGGTTGCTTCCAACATTGGCCCTGACAGTTATCATTACTCATATAATAATACTCAACTGTCATATCAGAATCTGCAAAAGGGGGCTGAGGGTTGTGCAGAATTCGTGCATATTTAATTGACACAAATTAAATATTAAATATTAATTTAATTAGTAAAAACTATTCACTTTTAACTAATGAAAAGGATGGAAACGCTGCTTTTGTAAATAGGCAGCGTTATTGGGAACACAATATTCTACTGCGTTCCCCATCCATAAGTCAAACCATCTGTAAGTCCAGGACTAAGTGTTATCTGTAATTGCTTAAAGTGCAACATTGGTCAAATATGCATAAAGCAGCTAATTGTGAAATATGAGTAATGGGTCTATTTGTTCAATGGGTAAAACTCACTTATCCTCCTTTGACATAGAAAATAGGATTAAATGTAAAACTTATGTCCCAGCTCATAGAGAAACTTACCAGAAACATGTCCAAGTACTTTGTTTACCATCCAACCCTTTTAGTTATATATCTATGAATATTAATATTGTAGTACTTCATACTTTTTAAGTATTTATAGATATACGTATCGCTTCTCGGCCTTTTGGCGAAGATCAAGCGTAGTATTTATAGATATACGTATGTTCTTTTATTCCCTCCTCAAAAAATAATATTTTATTTGTCATCCCCATTAAAAATTATGTATTCATTTGACAGATATTTAATGGGTATCGATTATGCGCTTGGAAAACAATAGTGAACACGACAGGAAAAGTTGGTCATTACAGAACTAACCTTCTAGTAAGAAATAAATAATATTTTAAAATAATAATAATAAAATTTCAGTTGGCAATATTGCCATGAAGATATAAAACAGAGCAAGAGAGACAGTGGCTGCTATTTTAGCTAGGATGGTGAAAACCCATTTGAAGTGGTAACACTTGAGTTAGACATGGAGCTTATATGATAATGATAAACCAGCCAGTGGAAATGGGAATCGCTCGAGAAATGGAGCCACTCCTTGGAGAAGAAATGAGCTTAGCAAATGAGCTGCTCATAGAACAGTAAGAACTAGATGACTGTAGCAGAATGAGAAGGGTGTGGAAAGAGCTAAGGTTCAGATGAGGCAGAAGAGGTAGACACGGCAAGGTCACGTGGAGCCTTGAAGGGCATACTGAAGAGTTTGGGTTTTTTTATTTCCTTGTTTTTGTTTTTGACTAACCAGGGTTAGTCAAACAGACTAACCCTGGCATAGTGTGTGAGGGAGGGAACTTCACAAGAGTGTGGGTACTCGGAGGCAGGCAGGATCATTGAGGGTCATCTTGGAAGCTGGTCACCACTAATCCCAGATATATCTATAGATAGATAGATAGATAGATAGATAGATAGATAGATAGATAGATAGATAGATAGATTTAGACAGAGTCTCACTCCATCACCCAGGCTGGAGTGCAGTGTCATGATCTCGGCTCACTGCAACCTCTGCCTCCTGTGTTCAAGCAATTCTCCTGCCTCAGCCTCCCGAGTAGCTGGGATTACAGGCACATGCCACCTTGCCTGACTAATTTTTGTATTTTTAGTAGAGTTGAGGTTTCACCATGTTGGCCAGCCTGGTCTCAAACTCCTGACCTCAAGTGATCTGTCTACCTTGGCCTCTCCAAGTGCTGGGATCACAGGCATGAGCCACCATGCCCAGCCAAGAGTTTGTATAGTCCAGTGCAATGGGAGGGACCTGAAGGGGTTAGAGCAAGATAGTATTGTGATCCAATGCATCCTGAAAGGATCAATATGGCTATTCAACCAAGAAAAATTGAACAGGGATCAAGGGGAGGAAGACAAAAGTAGAAGTAGACTGGAGGCCAATTGTCTAGGCAATAGATGTTGAGGCCTTGGATGTCACTGTGAAAGGGAGAGAAGTAGTCACGTCTGTTTGAAAGTAGGATCAATTGGACGTGCTGCTAAATTGGCAGTAAGAGGCAAGGGGAAAGATACATAAAGGATAACCATAGAATTTTTACCGGGAAGCTTGGTTGCTATTAACTGAGATGGGAACTGATGTTCATTAAAATTAAAACACATTCCCATAATCACACTTTAAGTACCAGAGCAAAGATTCGAATTCAGTTCTTCCTAATGCTCCAATATTTTGGGGTTGGTGAGCTGATTAATGTCTACTAGTGTGCTTACTTATTTAAAAGTCCCCCTTTTAAGCTATAAGCTCCTCAGTGACAGAGACTTGGTGATATCTGATATCTAGTCGTAGGAACCAGAGGCACATGAATAATGCTTTTTTGAGAACATTTGTAACAAGATATGACAAGTCTACCAGGCCCCATGTTTCCCGTCACCCTTGGCTGATTCACCAATTTTTTTCTTTAAGGCAGCTATAGATGCTTTCTATAGTGTTGGTTTTGAATTCTGCTATGGAAGTACAATGGTCATTTCAGAGGCCTGCAAACTTTCCCCTTCTAAGGAAGTGTATGGGTGCAATTACGAACATATGTTAACGGAAATAAAACACATGCTAATTATTTCCCTACACGCAAAACCGTCTTGATGGAACCATCAACAGCCTTTATTTATTTGAGGAAATCTAGCGAAAGAATATCTCATCAGCTATCTCATAACATTCTGTATTTGATTACCAGTTGAAATACTCCAAACTCCACACTAGTTTTTTTCTAATTTTTTTAACCCTATAGGTTTTAATACCATGCAATTCTCAACCTCTGCATGACCTTTTTCTCCTTGTAAACAATTAGGAGCCATCTGGTTCCATGGATTTCCCGATCCTCCTGAGAATTTAAACTTAACACACCAAAAGGTTTGATTCGCCCAAGGACTACTATTACATTATTCACCTGGTTTTCTAGTCTTGGATCTTAAACAATATCTTCCTTAGAAAATCAGAAGAAATTTTCTCTTCATACTTCATATAATCCTCTTGCTCTATGTATAATACTAAGCTTTGAGGACCTCCTCAAAGCTATCTTGAAATGATTTACCAAAATATTTGCCAACTTGCCTCTTTCTATGGCAACATATAACTCAAACTGTATCACTTTGTCAATCCCAGTTTTTCTAAGTACCTGTCAAAAAAATTCAAAGGAGTTGGAGTTAGATAGAAAAGGAAACAGATTCCCCTTGGCACCTGTTTGTGCAATGTTGAGCTATGTCTGGGTACCCACTTCAATCTGAAACATTTGCATTCCTGATAAATAGGGGGAATTTTTTCTGAGAAGGCTAATGAAAACAGAGATCTTTCTCACTCAAGATACTAATCAACTTAAAACACCCTGGCTCAAATCCCTTTCTGATAAACACCAAGATCTTATTATGTAATAAAGTTTATTGATATAGTATTAAATGGCCCATTGAGATGTAGCCTAAGGAAAATTTCTTGGAGATTTTTATTATGGCATATCTGGTAAGAAAGTTGTTTTAAACTTGTCAGGCAAGACATTATCTAAAAGGCTCTTTATTCAGCCTGAGGCAGTGGCTCACGCCTGTAATTCTAGCACTTTGGGAGGCCAAGGCAGGTGGATCACCTGAGGTCAGGAGTTCAAGACCAGCCTGGCCAACAAGTGAAACCCTGTCTCTAATAAAAATACAAAAAATTAGCTGGGCGTGGTGGGATGTGCCTGTAGTCTGTCCCAACTGCTAGGGAGGCTGAGGCAGAAGAATCGCTTGAACCCGGGAGGTGGAGGCTGCAGTGAGCTGAGATCACACCACTGCACTCCAGCCTGGATGACAGTGAGACATCATCTCGAATAAATAAATAAATAAATAAAAATAAAAGGCTCTTTATTCAGTAAACACACTTATACACACATAGAAGTGGGAGAGTGCGGGAGAGAGAAGAAAACTTCCAAAGTTACCTAGGTTTTTGCTTGACAAGATTAGATACTATAATGCTCCTCGTTCTTATGATTTTTACTCCCCAAAATGAGGGGATAACAACTGAATTTTTCTCGTACACGCTAAAGCCACAGTCTCAGAAAAACATATCCCACAATTTAAAGGAAGAGTGCTGATGATGGGTACAGAGGAGGAATTATCTTTCATACAATGCATTAAGATATTCCAAGTGATTTATGGATGTATTTGAGAATTAACGGATTGAAGCTCGTGAAAACTGCTAAGAGAAACTGAAAATGGAAACATTAGTTGTTCACATTAAATCTAAACATGTTTAGAGCAAGTTTAGGGACTGTCACTTCTCAATGTGATAGAATAACTGGTACCAAATCTGTCTCTCTGATGTAAACAGCTAGGAAATTGGACAAAATACATGAGACAGCTGTTTTCAGACGTTAGAAAACAGACACAGCACAGAAGTGTGAGTCTTCAGAACAGGAAAAGAAATGAGGTAAGCCCTATAACCAACATGGCTTTCTGGATGTAGGCACTTCCAAGACTGCAGTAAGAGAGGAGGAACCATGACAAGGCAGATCCAACTTACTGAATTTAATAGACAGAGATCAGAGTTAAAGGAGCTAAAAGAGCTGAAATGTGAGGCACAGAGAGAAAGAACTCCAGAAATCTATACAGGCAGCTATCCTGAGTCCTTCATTGAATATTAGGCTACATATGCATGAAATGAAACTCTATGAGGCCAGGCAAAAACAGCTACTGGGATTTGTGAGCTGGGGGTTGAGTTGCAGCCAGCCAGAATGGAGGCATTGCTGACCACCCTGAATATTTCCTCGAGCCTCCTGAAGAGGCGTGCTTCAAAAGGATAATTAAATTAGCCCTAAAGAAAAACTTACTCTAGACGCATACTCCCAAACTTAAAAATACGCTTAAAAAGGATCAGGTTGAATGGTAAGTAACTGAACTCCCTGGCAAAACAAAATTCGGCTTTCCAGAGGAAGACTACAAAATCTAGACTTTCTTTTTTTTTTTTTTTTTTTTGAGACGGACTCTTGCTCTGCTGCCCAGGCTGGAGTGCAGTGGCACGATCTCAGCTCACTGCAACCTCCGCCTCCCAGGTTCACGCCATTCTCCTGCCTCAGCCTCCCAAGTAGCTGGGACTACAGGCACCCACCACCACGCCTGGCTAATTTCTTTCTTTCTTTCTTTTTTTTTTTTTTTTCCTACATCGCTTGTATTTAAAACACAAACAAGTATTTCTCTTTCTGTAAGGGCAAATGGTTCAAATAATGCGGAACACGAAACATTGACTAATACAAGTTTATTTTTTAAAAAAGCAAAAGAATAAAGAATATATACAAAAGGGACCTGGAATCTGTAAGCTGATTCCAAAAGCGAAATAAGTAGAAAATCCGTGGTGAAACCTGAACATTCTACCCCTGCTTTGGAGAAGGGCTATCATACAACATTCAGTCAGCTGAAGATGGATTGCTAGAGGTGTGTCGATACATAAATTTCAAGTCATTTTTGCTTGTGCAGAATCATCCCAATCTTAACAAGACTGAATGGGCAGTCCTGTGGCTTTCTTCCTTTTCCATATTCCCAACAAGGCTACGTGAAGTTCAACTCTTGATGAGCCGCTTACAACAGCAGTTCCTTAGGAGCCAACATGACAGGTGGGTCAGATTTCCCTATGAGAAACAAAACTGGCCACCTACAGCAAAATATCAAAATGGGTAAATCCTTCCTTCCTCTTCCTTCTGATTATATACAACATATCTCCTTTCAAGACTATTATTTCCGTCATGCTTATTCCTTCACAAATCTAAACCTTGAGGTGATATGAAGGAAACCAACATCAAGAAAAGAAAACTCAATTCAGAAATGAAGAAAACTGGCAGGTATACAATACACCCCCAGAGCATCTCAATATCCCTGGCACAGTACAATTCGGTGTACTGCTACAGCCCATAGATAAATATTGGCAGCTTGAATAAGCTCATTTTTTCCCTCAGGTGGTTAAAGGCCACCACATAAATACTGGGCAACAGGGGTTTGTTGGGAGAATTAGAAATAAAAAATTAACCAAATTTTGTCCCTGTGTTAATTCAATGCCAGCAAGGAGGCAAGTACTGAAGAAGAAAAGGGACAATTTTCATACGAAAAAAGAATTCCTCTAATCATGTCACCATCTCATATAATGAATCCAGGGAATCCCAGAAATAGAAAATTAGTTTCAGGGGACCCCTGAGGCACTTTAAAGCCTTTTAAAAAATTACAGTAATAATAAATTAGATATTGCTCTTCAGAGGCCAACAGAGCAGCAGAAGCATCAAGATCAGGTCCAAAGAGTTATGCCCACATTACAGGCTTCCTGAGCTGCTCAGCCCTCTTTAAAGCTTAGTTGAATCTCTAAATACCTTTACAAAGACATACAATTTAACACAGACTGAGTGGGTATTTTTGTTTAGTGGTAGCATAAAATTTGGTCCTTAATGGTAGCAGCTGTCTTCATCCATTTCAAACTCAGGTAATATTAAGTACATCAAGACAATACATAAAGAATACAACAAAGGAGAAAAAAGCCAAAACTGACAAACACCTCAAGGAGTCACTAAGTTTGCTTGCACCCTTTCACTTGATCTCCCTCTCAGTCTCTTTTTTGTGGAGAGAAGGGTATGACAGAACTTTTTTCTCAAAAGATGATAAACAATGGCATCAAATGGACAAAATGGTTATAAAGTAACTTTAAAAATCTGACCCCAAGGAATCCAGGACACATACAGATAATTCAGAGGTATACTTCTGATTTGGGGCAAATTCTAGACTAAAGAAATGATCGTCTCAGGTAAATGTTACAATAGATGAAACTAAGTCCAGTTTTTTGGCGGTTTTTTTTTTAAAGTGTCCTCACTACCACCTTCAGCTATCAATCATTTCTCATAGCTCAAGCGGAAGGTCATCTTCATCTTTCCCAGGATCCAGGTCAACCTCAGCTTCCCATTTGCCTCCTGAAATCTCCCACGTTAGTTTCTCAAAATCATCCTCCACAGAGAGTGGGGGCTTTCCTGTTGAGGCAGAGCTGAGTCGGCGAGTTTTCATGCTCATTTGGGATGAGGAAGGGCCAGACGCCTCCGGGGGTGAGGAATCTGAAGAGGACTGGGTTGGAGGCAGCACAAGACTGTCTCTAACCAAACACCGCATATTCTCACTCATAGGTGGGAATTGAGCAATGCGATCCCATGGACACAGGAAGGGGAATATCACACTCTGGGGACTGTGGTGGGGTGGGGGGAGGGGGGAGGGATAGCACTGGGAGATATACCTACTGCTAGATGACGAGTTAGTGGGTGCAGCGCACCAGCATGGCACATGTATACAGATGTAACTAACCTGCACAATGTGCACGTGTACCCTAAAACTTACAGTATATTAAAAAAAAAAGAAAGAAAGAAAAGAAAAAGAAAAAGAAAAAGAAAAAAAGACTGTCTCTAGGATTTTCTGCTTCAGGCACAGTGACTGATTTGTCCTCAGAGACAAGCAGGACAACAGCATCCACAGCTGCCTTTTTGGCTGGGGGTTCCTGTAGGACGCTGCTGGAGCTGAGTGGCTTCACAGCGGCAGTGACAGCAAGGTGCATCTCCACTGCCTTACGTTTTGGGGCCAATTTGGGGGATGACACAACTTTAACCACAGATTGCTTCACGTTCACTTTGGGTTTAGCTTCACCCCTTTTTTCCAAGGTCTGTGCTGCCCATTTCACATTCAATAATGAGTCTGCAATCCCTGAGGTTTCTACCTCCACCTTCTGGGATGACTTTGTGGGAAGCTGCTTGGTCAGGTGCCATGTGATTCCTGGCACAGCAGTGAGCACTGGTTTCTCTGCCACTCGGGTATTGCAAGAGGCTACATCTCCCCGAAGAGGTGTCCAGACTGATTTTTCCCTCTCCTGCTGTTTCCGCATGCGCATCTCTCTCATGGTCGCACATCTCTTGACTTGAATTTTACTGATGTCAACTCCTGTGGTCTCAACTGAAGCCTCTGTAGCTTCCATTCTAATACGGCTCTGAAAATCAACTTCATTTCCTTCCTGAAGTATCTTCTCTTCTTTCCTCCATGTTCTTTGCGTGACTCGCAGCAGCAACCTTGCCCCCGGAGTGGCCTCATGTTGAGACGGGGAGCTGGTGCTGCTCTCAGAGCTCTGCTGCACCCTCCGTGCCTTCTCCAGTTTAATTTCTTCCAGCGTCTTCATGTGCACCTCCTGCATGGACTTTGTTTTACCTGCAGGCTCCTCTGATTGTCCTTTGCTGGCAACAATGGGTGGCAAAACTACTGTTTTTTTAATTTCACTATCAGTCTTCAGCTTCATGCAAGTTGTATCCTTTTTGCTTTTTTGTCTCTCTGCTTCCTGCTGCCTATGTTCTTCTTCAGCCAGGACCTCAGAGAAGGTTTTGATACGGAGAGTGGAGGAGCTTCTTGCTCCTGAAGTAGAATCATCAGTTTTTGAAGGTCCTTCTGTCTTGAGTTTAGTTTGCGATTCCCCATGTTTCTGACTGGCTCTTTCAAGAAGTATTTCTTCTAATGTCTTCACATGGATCTCACCAACTTTATTAACTTTATCTGTTGCGTCCTCATTATTTGGATCAGCTGACATGCCTAATCGCTCCTTAAGAGACTTGGAAACTTGAGCTGTCTTTGGTGTTTCGTCAGTGTTAGTTTCCGGAGCTTCAACTTTCTTCCCTAGCCTCTGTGCCAGGCTACGCTTTAATGGAGGATCACTGTCAGCGCCTGCCGAAAATTTTCGTTTCCCCAGTCTCTCAGTAAGACCCAATCTAACCAAGGGTTCTTCTCCTTGTTTGGTGGAGAGAGTTACTGTCTTCACCACAGTCCTGACATTTTCTTTTTCAGGACCTGGAACAGGCTCAGGGTGGAGCAAAAGACTGGAAACTCCTGAAGAACCCTCACCTTGCTTCTTAGATTTTTCCTTCATTTTCTCTGACTTAATTTCCTCAAGAGTTTTTATTCCAAAATGCAAACATTCACCTTGCTTTATATTGACTGCAGGTTTCCGGACAGAAGTCACTCGTAATCCATTGTGAACTTCAGGAGTTGGTTGCAGGGTAGGTGTTTTGGCTTCATCAGGAAACTGATCATCATCATCTTCATCATCATCTGCAGCATTAATTACAACTGGTGGATGCTTGGGGCTAGGAACATTTTCGGAACTTTCTACTTTCATAACGCTCCGCAGCTGAGGGGAAGGATTGGACTGGACAGACAATTTGTTCTGCTGAACTGAAAGTTGGCTAGCCTTCACTTCCTCTTCTGGTGACTCAGGCACAGTTGTGCTCGGAGGTAGGAAAAGGCCATCAACATATCGTCCTCTATTGTGATGGAAAGCGCAGTTTAATTTTTGACATCCTGTTGGCTGATTTTCCCAATAACAAGGAATTTCACTGCGTTTTTTATCAATCTCCATGTGCCGAAACCTGCACACCCGTCGAAAACAGCGCCCTTCTCGCCATAATGTGCAAACAATTTCATTTCCTAGTGCAGCTTCACAGTGACGGAATGGGCAGCTGTCACCTTTGGTACATGTAGAATAGAAAAAAAAATAGCAGTCTTCTCCTTGATTAGGCATGCTGGGTAGATTCTTAGATCAGAAGTGGCTTCTTGAAACAAGCCACTGCTTCCTCAAAGCAAGGACAAGGCTCCAAGTCCTCGTGAAATGGGTTTAATCTTCCAAATGACAACTTGATCACAGAAATTGTCTTTAAACTGTAATCATTAGCTGGTTGCTCTCAACAGGAACGTCTGTGTCTTCACTGAGTTCCAATCTATTACGCCTGTAGGTCGAACCAACACTCAATCCATGAATTAATAATAATGAGGCAGAAAAAATTTTCCTCCTCACATTGCCAAGAAAACCTCTCAGCCACAATTCAAACACAGCATGTGTTTTTAAAACATCTCCCAACTACTGGGAGATTAAGTCCATTCAAATAACCTTTGTCAGACTGGAGACAGCTAGGGTTAGTTATCTCCTCAAAAACAAAGCAAAACAAAACAAAACAAAAAAAACAAAAAAAAGAGTTCATTTAAAGATGAACTTGAGAGTCAAAGGATCATGAAAAAAAATCCATCTTCCATAGCTGAACAATATAATCTGAAAAACAAAAAAAACATCAGTTTTTCAGTAAGATCCAATTTCTGGTCTTCAAGATTTCTTCACACTTAATACTAGTCAATTTTCCAGGAATTTTTTGGGCAGGGAATATCCCCAAATCCTAAAAAGCATCGCTATCTCTAGTTCCACAGCCTCCTTCTCAAGGTCCAGAACCAAGGCCTGGAAGATGTCAACACTATAGGCCTTCCCCACAGGAATCCGCACCGATTATGGGAGTTTAGGGGTGTTCTTCATTACGGTTTCACCAATCCTACAAGGAGTACGGAAGTGTCCCTGTTGCTCTTGACTCCCACGCTGAGGGCCAGGGGTGGGAGTGTAATGAGGGTGGGGAATGGGTGTAGGATACCGGAATAAGGTCGGTGGCTTTCTGTATGTGGAGTTTGAGACAAGCTCCAAAGTCGTGGGACCCGAACCGATGACACTATCCCCGACTCCCGCTTGCTGCTACGTCTTTCTTCTTGCTTGGCCGCTGCCGTCCGTCGTCCTCCCAGCAGCAGCAGCACTCGCAGAAAATCAAGACTGCCAGCGTCAAAGATGGCGCCCGGCTACAGGCTCCGCTCTAAGGCCCGGCCGGTAAAAGTGCCAGCACGACGCAGGGCGCGAGGGTTCTGGAAGACGTAGTTCCTCTATGACGCGATGCCTAAGATCTAATTTCTTATA
Organism: Pan troglodytes; assembly: GCF_028858775.2. Lineage (NCBI taxonomy): Eukaryota > Metazoa > Chordata > Mammalia > Primates > Hominidae > Pan > Pan troglodytes. The sequence continues at coordinate 77,230,757 of NC_072403.2, read as the reverse complement.
TCTTTGGTAGAGACGGGGTTTCACCGTGTTAGCCAGGATGGTCTCCATCTCCTGACCTCGTGATCTGCCCGCCTCCGCCTCCCAAAGTGCTGGGATTACAGGCATGAGTTACCACGCCCAGCCCCAAATCTAGACTTTCAATAAAATATTTACAATGTCTAACATCCTAACAAAAATTATTTAAAATGCAAAGGATCAGCAAAGTACAAGCCATAACAGGAGAAAAATAAGTCAATACAAACAGATTTTTATATTTTAGCCTCTTACACTTCCAGGCCTTCCAATGAAATAAGAAGAATCATATTTCTTGGCCACCATTTTAAATCATGTTAATCCATTTCTCAGAATACTGCATCTGCCAAAAAAAAAAAAAAAAAAAAAAAAAACGCTTTCATACCCTCTACTAGTTTTAATCCCACAAAATCTCCGTAGTCTTACAGAGCACTGCCATGGGTTGAGTTGTCCAACAGCAGACCTGAAACAATGTTTAGCGTTTAGTATATTTCTAGGGTATCCCTTGGGACCAACAGCTGTGAAAAGAAGGGGAAAACAATTGAGCAGAGGGAGAAGTCAGGTTGTGATGCAGACCTGATTGCCTTAGCCAACTCCACAGGAAGCTGTAGGTGCCTGCTGGAGTTGCCTCACTTAGGGTGAACATGGCCCTCCATCAGTCACTGCATGCCAACCTTTGAGGGGATGGGGGTGGTGGCCTTAGCTAAAGCCACCTTTTTCAGGCCACCTGTTTAAGGCCACTTGTTAAGGGCCACCTTAAGGCCACCTGTTTAAGCTGCACCTCTGCAGCTAAAAGAATCCCTGAAGGGGCTGAGCCCTAGAGGCTATCTACTGGCAGAATTATAACTGGCAGAAGGACAACATGTCCTTCTGAGATGCACATCTCTGTTTCTACCACCATCTATCCCATGTGCCACTTGGATCCACTTCAAGGAGCCAAATGTGCCACTTGAATACATTCAAGGAGCAGTTCCTCCACTGTACCAAGAGGCATCTCTTCCCAGTGAAATCTACAATAGGGGAAGTTAATAGGAGGAACTCCACCCCTCCTTCTGCACCAGTCCCAGGGCTGCAACTGATACTCATCATCTCCTTCCTCCATTATCCGTCTGGATTCCTCCTATATCAGGCTGCAGCTCTGCTAGTCTTAGTAGCTTACCTGATGGCATGAACTAGACACTCATTTCTGAGGGACCTGAGCTCCTGGTCACCATGCCCTTATCAGGCTACATGTGCTTTTGTCTTCTCAGCACTTTCTATTCCTTTTGGAATCTCTCATTGGCTGACTCGCAGCCCAAATTCTCCCTCTTGACTTGAGTCCCTTCAGCATGTAGTCCCCATCCATTTTGTGTGTGTGTGTGTGTGTGTGTGTGTGTGTTTTTCCCCTGCATTGCATCCTTAGGCAGCTCCACTTACACTCGCTAGTTAATTCCTTTCTTTAGTCTTTCTGTCAGTTCTTCCCCATCTCCTTTTCTGTTCTATTATTAGGCATCACAGAGCTACAAAAGATCACCTGTGAGACCTAGACTCTCTTTAGAGGGTAGGAAAGGCAAAAGAGTAGGGGAGTTGGGGAAATAAGCTGGCAAACAAAATTTTTCTTGAAAAATTGGATGGCTGGGGGAGAAGGAAGCAAAAATTCCCAGCAGGCCAGGAAGTCAATAGGAAGGCATTCTAGCTCTCTTTCAATGATTATGTCTAGCTCAAAATATGGAGTGAATACTTGTTCAGATAACCAAGCAGCCACTTCCCTGTTTAACAGACTACTTTGAGGGAGGGAGTCCTACACTCACCTCCCCTAGCAAAGCGGCATCATTCCTCTTTCAACCAACCATCCATCTATCTGTATCACTGATTCAACAAATACTTATTGAGTGTCTACAATGTGCCAGTTCAGAGAATGTTCCATGATTATACAGAAGAAATTTTAAACTCCTGTTTGGACATCATCTTAATAAAGACACAAATATAATTCAACAATGTTTTTGAAAATAAGAGGAATAAGAAGTAAGGCCAAGTATCAGGACAGTACATTTAAATGTTTTCGGATCTTCTATGGAAAACTGAAGACTTTCAGATTCAATGAACAAAACCCATGATTTGCTAAAATAGAGTGGCATTTTAATTAAAAAAAAATATATATATATATATATATATTTTGAGATGGAGACTCACTCTGTTGCCCAGGCTGGAGTGTGGTGATGTGATCTTGGCTCACCACAACCTCCGCTTCCTGGGTTAAAGAGATTCTCCTGCCTCCGCCTCCCAAGTAGCTGGGATTACAGGCATGTGCCACGTTGCCCTAATTGTTTTTTGGTTTTTTTTTTTGTTTTTTTTTTTTGTTTTTTTGCATTTTTAGTAGAGACGGGGTTTTGCCATGTTGGCCAGTTTGGTCTCGAACTCCTGACCTCAAGTGATCCACCTGCCTTGGCCTCTCAAAGTGCTGGGATTACAGGCCTGAGACACCACACCCAGCCAAATAGTGACATTTTAAAAGTTTAAAAATATAAAGATAAAAATCATGTAAACATATATATATGTAAATACACAAATCAAAAGTAGGAAATAATATTAATATCAGAAAAAAATAGAATTCACAACAAAACTATTACCAGGCTGGGCGCAGTGGCTCACGACGGTAATCCCAGCACTTTCGCAGGCCAAGGCGGGTGGATCCCTTGAGCTCAGGAGTTTGAGACCAGCCTGGCCAACATGGTGAAACCCCATCTCTACTAAAGATTCAAAAAATAGCCAGGCATGGTGGCACATGCCTGTTGTCCCAGCTACTTCAGTGGCTAAGGAAGGAGAATCGCTTGAACCCAGGAGGCGGAGGCTGCAATGAGCCAAGATCGTGCCCCTGCACTCCAGCCTGGGTGATGGAATGAGACTCTGTCTTAAAAAATACATATATATTATATATATAAATTATATATCTTTTATATATATTATATTACATATAAATTATATATACAAAATATATGTAATACATATAATATATAAAATATATATAATATATATATAAAATATGTATATAACCAGGATCAGTGGTGACCAGCCTCCAAGATGACCCTCAATGACCCTGCCTGCCTCCGAGTACCCACACTCTTGTGAAGTCTCCTCCCACACGCACTATACCAGGGTTAGTCTGTTTGAACAATAGCAGATGTGGAAGTGATGGTAAGTCATTTCTAAGATTAGACTTTGAAAGAGTATAATTTCCACGTTGAGCTCTCTTGTTCTCTCTGTCTCTTTGTGTCTTTGTCTCTCTCTCTCTCTCTGATCTATTGCTGGAAAAGAGGAGTGAGAAGGGGAAAGGAGTGAAAAGCAAGTTGCCATATTGTGAACAGTTCTATGGAGAGGACTGCACGGTAAAAAAAAAAAAAAAAAAAATGGAGCCTCCAGCCGGGCGCGGTGGCTCACGCATGTAATCCCAGCACTTTGGGAGGCCGAGGTGGGCGGATCATGAGGTCAGGAAATCAAGACCATCCTGGCTAACATGGTGAAATCCCGTCTCTACTGAAAATAGAAACAATTAGCTGGGCGTGGTGGCGGGCGCCTGTCATCCCAGCTACTCGGGAGGCTGAGGCAGGAGAATTGCTTGAACCCCGGAGGAGGAGGTTGCGGTGAGCCGAGATCGCACCACTGCCCTCCAGCCTGGGCAACAGAGGGAGACTCTGTCTCAAAGAAAGAAAGAAAGAAAATGTAGCCTCCAGCCAAGAGCTAGCAAGGAATCGAGCTCTGTCGGTATCCAAGTGAGTGAGCTTAGCAGTGGATTCTCCAGCCCCAGCCAAGCCTTGAGACAATGGCAGCCCAGGAAGAAAAGCTTGACTGTGACTTTGTGAGAGATGTTGAACCAGCCAAGCTGCCCCTAGATTTCCTTGCCTCAGAAATTGCATGAGATACTAAATGTTTGTTGTTTTAAGCCACTAAGTGTTGGAGTAATTTGTTTCACAGCAGTAGATAACAGAATCAAAGACATTCATTTTATAAAATATACAGACCGTAACAATAGGAAAACAAAAATCATACCAAAACTACAAATGAAAAACAGTATTTACAAGAATTGTTCACACATTTAACAGAATATTAAATGTAGCTTTATATTAGTAAAAATAAAACATGCCTTTAAATGTATAATTTTCTGGAGAAATATAAATGACTAAAAATTGACTCCAGAAAATAAACTGAGCAAATTAGTAATCAGTGAATAGATTTAAGTAGAAAATCAAACACCTATTACAGATTTTTTCCATTATCTCTCCACAAAGATCTAGGTTTAGCTGCTCCAACCAATGAGTTCTTCCAACAATTGAGGTAAAATAAATACTTTGACATTTAAAAAAAGACAAAATCAGCCTTAAAATGATAAATTGATAGCATATCCTAATTGCTAAGCCTTACAAACATAAAGAGAAATCATAGTTATAAATATAGATACAATATTTATTATATAAAATTTTCAAATTGAAATCCACACAGAATATAGTCTTTTCAACAAATGATGCTGGGTCAATTCAAGACACATGCACATGTATGTTTATTGCAGCACTGTTCACAATAGCAAAGACTTGGAACCAACCCAAGTGCCCATCGGTGATAGACTGGATAAAGAAAATGTGGCACATATGCAACTTGGAATACTATGCAGCCACAACGAAGGATGAGTTCGTGTCCTTTGCAGGGACGTGGATGAAGCTGGAAACCATCATTCTTAGCAGACTAATACAGGAACGGAAAACCAAACACTGCACGTTCTCACTCATAAGTGGGAGTTGAACAATGAGAACACATGACACAGGGAGGGGAACATCACACACTGGGGCCTGCCAGGGGGAGAGGGGCTAGGGGAGGGATAGCATCAGGAGAAATACCTAATGTGGATGATGGGTTGATGGGTGCAGCAAACCACCGTGGCACTTGTATACCTATGTAACAAACCTGTATGTTCTACACATACATCCCAGAACTTAAAGTATAAAAATAATTTTTTAAAAAAGTTGACGATTTAAAAAAGAAATGACCCTTACCACCCACCACACATGAAAATCCATTCTGGGTGATTGTAGATTTAACTGTGAAAAGTGTGAAAGAGAAAATAATAAAGCAATTAGAAGATAATCTAAGACTATAAGGCAGATAATACCTTCAAGACTTTAGGACAGGTAAGGATTTGATAAATTGGGACCAAAAATGACTGTTCATAAGAAAAGATGGATACATTGGATGTTAAAATTAAAAACTTCTTTTCAACACAAACACCATTTAGAGACTACAAAAACAAGCCACAGAGTGAGGAAAGATATTTGCCACACACATAACTAACAAAAGACTTGCATCCAGATAAATAATTTTTAAACTTTTACAAATTAACTATAACTAGATAAATAATGCAATAGAGAAAAGGAGGAAATACTTGAGTGGACACTTCAGGAAAAGGATATCTGCATATTTTCAATCTTATTTGTAGTCAGAGAAATGCAAATTAAAACCTCAATGAGATACTACTACTATTTACCAAGGAGAATAACTAAAATAAAGAAGAGAGATAATCCTAACTGCTGACATGGATATGTAGCAATAGGATGTCTCTTATATTGCTGGTGGGAGTTAAATTGGGACAATGATTTAGGAAAACTGCTTACATTATCTACTAAAGTTGAACATGTACATACCTATGACACAGATATTGCACTCCAAAGTGTATATTCAACAGAAAGGGGATCATGCTAACCAAAAATATTTCCAAGAATGCCCAGAGCAACATGATTTATAAAAATGAAAAGCTAGAAACAATATATTGTGATAAATTCATAAAGTGGAATACTATGAAGCAGTAATACTGAATGAACCACAGTTATTATATTCAATAATATAGATGAATTTCACAAACATAATATGGAGCAAAAGAAGCCAGATGCAAGATTTATACAGATGATTTCATTTATAGAAAGTTGGAAAAGAGACACAACTGAACTCCAGTGTTAGAATGAGCGTAATAGTTACATCGGGGAGGAAGAAGGGAGTAGTGATGGGGAGGAGACATCAGAAGACTTCTGGATACTGGAAATATTATTTTTTAACTTGAGTAGTTTTACAGCAATGTTCATCCAAGGACAATTCATTGAGTGGTATGCATTTATGTATAGTAGAGTATTCTCTATGTATCTTAATGTTCAATAAACATTAAGATACAAAAGCTCAAATTTTCACCCTATCATGGTATTTGAGAGAAAAAGACAAATAAAATTAGAATGTCTATGAATTAGAAAATTCTGAATAGAAGTAGTAAAACAGTCTATTACACTGGACCTCAGATTTGACATGCAGTAAACTACTCAGCCGACAACTGGTGATTTTCAGTTAAGTATGAGGCACAGGTATTAATGTATCCCTACGGCTACAAAAGTCAGAGATGATTATGTGTGCTCTGTGAGATTCCATTCATTTGAACGGGTATTCAGTGGGTGGTCTCAGCAAATTCCATAACTATCAAGCATTGGAATGAGAAGTGTTTTGGTGATATGATTTACTTTGAGTTATCAATCAATTTAATCAAATTAGTCAAAGTTACTTTTGACCAGGCTTTGGAGAAATGTAAACAGTGACCCTTCTGTATGGGATTGTAAGTTGATACAGGACTGAAGTTTTACCCTGATAAACAGACCTTCAGAAACTTATTCCATGAACAAAAATCTATGTGAGTGAGCACATTTCCTGAAAATGTTCCCATCATCATCATTGGCTATGTCCCATCCTTGGGTACTGAATAAATGATGTTCTTGGAGTTCAGTAGATACAAGATTTCTGAAGAGCTAGCTGCAACTCTCTTAATGGTGTAACTCAAGGATATTAGGTTTTAGCTGGAAAACACACACACACACACACACACACACACACACACACACACACATACCATAAGGGGAAGTCCAAAGAAGAGAAAGAGGGTTGAGTGCTTTTGAACCTTTAAGGATTGATGAAGACACATTAAGCAAATGTTTAAGACTTTCTTATCCTGTTTTATGCATTCAATGGATATATGTTGAGTGCCCTCCATTTCTTGTGACAGGCACTATTCTGAGTGCTAGGAATGATAGAGCAGGAACGAAAACAGATAAAAACCCGATTTCATGGAGCTTATATTTAATTGGAAGAGACAGAATAAAAAATTTTTAAAAACCTCTCTTAGAAGTAATGAATGCTATGGAGAAAAATCAAAACAAGGATTAACAATTGTGGAGGGGGGGTTTTGATTTTAAATGGGGTGATCATTGAGAAGGTAACATTTGAGAAAGTACTTGAAGGAGGTAAGGAAGCATGTAAGCATGTATACACACACACGCACATACACACACACACACAGATAGACACACCTGAAGGAAGAGCAATCCAGGCAGATGGAACAGCCAATGGAAAGGCACTAAGTGGGGAAATGTTTGGCTTCTGTGAAAAACAGCAAGGTCAGCAAGGCTGGAGGGGAGTGGGTGGTGGATAAAATTTGAGAAGACAAGGACAATAGTCATTGCAGAGGGTCTGATCAGATACCACCTCGCAGGCCATTATAGGACTTGGGCTTTTATTCCTATTAATGTGGGAAGCTCTTGGAGGCTTTTGAGCAGAGGATAACTAACATGCTCTGACTTATGTATTGAAAAGACTGCTTTGACTGCTACATTGAGTACAGACTAAAGCTGGCTGAAAACAGAAGCAGGGAGACCAGTTAGGAGGCAATTACAAGGCCACGTAGGAGATGAGGTGGCCTGGGCCAGGTGTTTGCTGTGAAGATACTGAGAAGGGATCAGATTCTGGATATACCCTGAAGGTAGAGACAAAGGGTATTTAGTAGGTAGACTGTTATTTAGATAGTTTGAACAGCTAACGTGAGAATAACAGAGGAGTCAGAAATGACTCCAAGATTTTTGGCCTGAAACACTGGGAAGATGAAGTTGTCATTTATCGAGTTATGGAAAACTGCAGAAAGACCATATCTGGAGGCAAGATCAGGAGCTCAGCTGTGATCACAGTATGTCTGAGATGCCTAAAGGACACCCAGATAGACAGTTGAATAAGTTTTGAGTCAAGGGAGAATTCGGGGCTGATCCTTTAAGCATGTGTTAATCACGCATGTATGGGGTCACTTCTTTACTCTAAACCCTCCTATAATTTCCCAGATATAAACTAGGGAGCTGTCAACATTTGGATGGTTTTCAGAGCCATGACAAAAGATGGGATTACCAAGTGAATGAAAGTACCCAAAGAAAGACAGAAGAGGTACAAGAATAGGCCCCGGGTGACTCCAACATAATATCTCACCAGCCCTACCTATGGGGAAAAAATATCCCCCAGGGAATAGGCCAGGGCCATCTAGACTTGTGGGGTTCAAGATGCTCTTTAAGAGGTGTGAGGAAAGCTGGAGTTTGCCTTTGTGTCCATGTTGCTGGTGTTCCACGAAACAGTAGGGAATCTCTACTACCTCATCTGGGGGTTGAGGACTGGAGTAAAGCAAAACAAGCAGCTGTTAAATTAGGGGAAGTGACAACGCAGTGATAATCTGAAGATCCCAGGTCTTCAGATGAAAGCTCCCTCCTAAAGAGCCAGAATTTAACTTTGAGATTGGCATATATTCCAACTGGTTACAGGAACATTGAACTAGGTATCTCCCAGTGGAAAGGAAAACAGAAAGACCTGTTTAACGTTGAAGCTCTGCCCCCATGTTCCCGAGAGCATACTGTGATAACTGTGACCATAGAGAAAAGAAAAAGCCAATAGCTGAAATGAATCAGGTTGTTGGGGGCCTAAGATAAGTAAGTGCAACTTGTTTACATGTAAAACATTTGTCTTGTCAATTTGGGCATTTTATCTGGAAATTATCCAAAGCAGCAATTATCTAGAGCTAGCATGCTAGACTGTTTATCCCTAGACATGGGTGGGGGATGAGGGGATAGAATGCAGGTTTTCATGGCACTTATAGAGTGTGGGAGGTCTCTTTGTTTTGTATCTAAGAAAAAGAATGCAAAATTAGGCACGGGGCCATGGAAGTGACCTATGCGAGTGACGGCCCTAAAGCTATAGTTTTCCTAACTTCACAGAAAATCCACCTCTGACCCTAAACCCAGATGACAGAAACCTTGGGAGCAATAACTGATCGCTTAATTTATCATGACCAAGTTTATCTTACAAGTGCCAGGAAGTATTCAGAGTTAGTCAGGCATCATAGGAAAACTCTCCTTTATGTCTATTTCTCACTCAAAGTTATTCAAGTAAAAGGAAACATATTAAAGGCACTTAGATAAAGGAAGGCATAGTAAATATTCTTGTTCCATGAAATACCATCTTCTAACCACCTTAACAGATGCAACAGTTGAACAATCTAGCTGTGCTCCGCTGATATTAGAAATACTGTGGTCTGAGCCAAAGGACCAGTGATGGCATCAGGAATTATGTCACTGGCTATATCCTATATATATGTTTACCAGATAAAATACATGATATCCAGCTAAATATAAATTTCAAATATACAATAAATAATTTTTAGCAAAACTGTACCCCTACATACTTATGCATAGGACATACTTATACCAGAAAAGCACTCATTTTTCTGAAATTCACATTTAACTTGGCATCCCATATTTTTATTCGCTAAGTTTAGTAATGCTACCTACACTGATTTCTGCTTTGGGATACATAATGAGTGATAATTTGGAGAGCCTACTAAACAGAAAATCAAAGGGACAGAGGATAAATATTGTATTAGTAGGTCACATGGTTGCTTCCAACATTGGCCCTGACAGTTATCATTACTCATATAATAATACTCAACTGTCATATCAGAATCTGCAAAAGGGGGCTGAGGGTTGTGCAGAATTCGTGCATATTTAATTGACACAAATTAAATATTAAATATTAATTTAATTAGTAAAAACTATTCACTTTTAACTAATGAAAAGGATGGAAACGCTGCTTTTGTAAATAGGCAGCGTTATTGGGAACACAATATTCTACTGCGTTCCCCATCCATAAGTCAAACCATCTGTAAGTCCAGGACTAAGTGTTATCTGTAATTGCTTAAAGTGCAACATTGGTCAAATATGCATAAAGCAGCTAATTGTGAAATATGAGTAATGGGTCTATTTGTTCAATGGGTAAAACTCACTTATCCTCCTTTGACATAGAAAATAGGATTAAATGTAAAACTTATGTCCCAGCTCATAGAGAAACTTACCAGAAACATGTCCAAGTACTTTGTTTACCATCCAACCCTTTTAGTTATATATCTATGAATATTAATATTGTAGTACTTCATACTTTTTAAGTATTTATAGATATACGTATCGCTTCTCGGCCTTTTGGCGAAGATCAAGCGTAGTATTTATAGATATACGTATGTTCTTTTATTCCCTCCTCAAAAAATAATATTTTATTTGTCATCCCCATTAAAAATTATGTATTCATTTGACAGATATTTAATGGGTATCGATTATGCGCTTGGAAAACAATAGTGAACACGACAGGAAAAGTTGGTCATTACAGAACTAACCTTCTAGTAAGAAATAAATAATATTTTAAAATAATAATAATAAAATTTCAGTTGGCAATATTGCCATGAAGATATAAAACAGAGCAAGAGAGACAGTGGCTGCTATTTTAGCTAGGATGGTGAAAACCCATTTGAAGTGGTAACACTTGAGTTAGACATGGAGCTTATATGATAATGATAAACCAGCCAGTGGAAATGGGAATCGCTCGAGAAATGGAGCCACTCCTTGGAGAAGAAATGAGCTTAGCAAATGAGCTGCTCATAGAACAGTAAGAACTAGATGACTGTAGCAGAATGAGAAGGGTGTGGAAAGAGCTAAGGTTCAGATGAGGCAGAAGAGGTAGACACGGCAAGGTCACGTGGAGCCTTGAAGGGCATACTGAAGAGTTTGGGTTTTTTTATTTCCTTGTTTTTGTTTTTGACTAACCAGGGTTAGTCAAACAGACTAACCCTGGCATAGTGTGTGAGGGAGGGAACTTCACAAGAGTGTGGGTACTCGGAGGCAGGCAGGATCATTGAGGGTCATCTTGGAAGCTGGTCACCACTAATCCCAGATATATCTATAGATAGATAGATAGATAGATAGATAGATAGATAGATAGATAGATAGATAGATAGATTTAGACAGAGTCTCACTCCATCACCCAGGCTGGAGTGCAGTGTCATGATCTCGGCTCACTGCAACCTCTGCCTCCTGTGTTCAAGCAATTCTCCTGCCTCAGCCTCCCGAGTAGCTGGGATTACAGGCACATGCCACCTTGCCTGACTAATTTTTGTATTTTTAGTAGAGTTGAGGTTTCACCATGTTGGCCAGCCTGGTCTCAAACTCCTGACCTCAAGTGATCTGTCTACCTTGGCCTCTCCAAGTGCTGGGATCACAGGCATGAGCCACCATGCCCAGCCAAGAGTTTGTATAGTCCAGTGCAATGGGAGGGACCTGAAGGGGTTAGAGCAAGATAGTATTGTGATCCAATGCATCCTGAAAGGATCAATATGGCTATTCAACCAAGAAAAATTGAACAGGGATCAAGGGGAGGAAGACAAAAGTAGAAGTAGACTGGAGGCCAATTGTCTAGGCAATAGATGTTGAGGCCTTGGATGTCACTGTGAAAGGGAGAGAAGTAGTCACGTCTGTTTGAAAGTAGGATCAATTGGACGTGCTGCTAAATTGGCAGTAAGAGGCAAGGGGAAAGATACATAAAGGATAACCATAGAATTTTTACCGGGAAGCTTGGTTGCTATTAACTGAGATGGGAACTGATGTTCATTAAAATTAAAACACATTCCCATAATCACACTTTAAGTACCAGAGCAAAGATTCGAATTCAGTTCTTCCTAATGCTCCAATATTTTGGGGTTGGTGAGCTGATTAATGTCTACTAGTGTGCTTACTTATTTAAAAGTCCCCCTTTTAAGCTATAAGCTCCTCAGTGACAGAGACTTGGTGATATCTGATATCTAGTCGTAGGAACCAGAGGCACATGAATAATGCTTTTTTGAGAACATTTGTAACAAGATATGACAAGTCTACCAGGCCCCATGTTTCCCGTCACCCTTGGCTGATTCACCAATTTTTTTCTTTAAGGCAGCTATAGATGCTTTCTATAGTGTTGGTTTTGAATTCTGCTATGGAAGTACAATGGTCATTTCAGAGGCCTGCAAACTTTCCCCTTCTAAGGAAGTGTATGGGTGCAATTACGAACATATGTTAACGGAAATAAAACACATGCTAATTATTTCCCTACACGCAAAACCGTCTTGATGGAACCATCAACAGCCTTTATTTATTTGAGGAAATCTAGCGAAAGAATATCTCATCAGCTATCTCATAACATTCTGTATTTGATTACCAGTTGAAATACTCCAAACTCCACACTAGTTTTTTTCTAATTTTTTTAACCCTATAGGTTTTAATACCATGCAATTCTCAACCTCTGCATGACCTTTTTCTCCTTGTAAACAATTAGGAGCCATCTGGTTCCATGGATTTCCCGATCCTCCTGAGAATTTAAACTTAACACACCAAAAGGTTTGATTCGCCCAAGGACTACTATTACATTATTCACCTGGTTTTCTAGTCTTGGATCTTAAACAATATCTTCCTTAGAAAATCAGAAGAAATTTTCTCTTCATACTTCATATAATCCTCTTGCTCTATGTATAATACTAAGCTTTGAGGACCTCCTCAAAGCTATCTTGAAATGATTTACCAAAATATTTGCCAACTTGCCTCTTTCTATGGCAACATATAACTCAAACTGTATCACTTTGTCAATCCCAGTTTTTCTAAGTACCTGTCAAAAAAATTCAAAGGAGTTGGAGTTAGATAGAAAAGGAAACAGATTCCCCTTGGCACCTGTTTGTGCAATGTTGAGCTATGTCTGGGTACCCACTTCAATCTGAAACATTTGCATTCCTGATAAATAGGGGGAATTTTTTCTGAGAAGGCTAATGAAAACAGAGATCTTTCTCACTCAAGATACTAATCAACTTAAAACACCCTGGCTCAAATCCCTTTCTGATAAACACCAAGATCTTATTATGTAATAAAGTTTATTGATATAGTATTAAATGGCCCATTGAGATGTAGCCTAAGGAAAATTTCTTGGAGATTTTTATTATGGCATATCTGGTAAGAAAGTTGTTTTAAACTTGTCAGGCAAGACATTATCTAAAAGGCTCTTTATTCAGCCTGAGGCAGTGGCTCACGCCTGTAATTCTAGCACTTTGGGAGGCCAAGGCAGGTGGATCACCTGAGGTCAGGAGTTCAAGACCAGCCTGGCCAACAAGTGAAACCCTGTCTCTAATAAAAATACAAAAAATTAGCTGGGCGTGGTGGGATGTGCCTGTAGTCTGTCCCAACTGCTAGGGAGGCTGAGGCAGAAGAATCGCTTGAACCCGGGAGGTGGAGGCTGCAGTGAGCTGAGATCACACCACTGCACTCCAGCCTGGATGACAGTGAGACATCATCTCGAATAAATAAATAAATAAATAAAAATAAAAGGCTCTTTATTCAGTAAACACACTTATACACACATAGAAGTGGGAGAGTGCGGGAGAGAGAAGAAAACTTCCAAAGTTACCTAGGTTTTTGCTTGACAAGATTAGATACTATAATGCTCCTCGTTCTTATGATTTTTACTCCCCAAAATGAGGGGATAACAACTGAATTTTTCTCGTACACGCTAAAGCCACAGTCTCAGAAAAACATATCCCACAATTTAAAGGAAGAGTGCTGATGATGGGTACAGAGGAGGAATTATCTTTCATACAATGCATTAAGATATTCCAAGTGATTTATGGATGTATTTGAGAATTAACGGATTGAAGCTCGTGAAAACTGCTAAGAGAAACTGAAAATGGAAACATTAGTTGTTCACATTAAATCTAAACATGTTTAGAGCAAGTTTAGGGACTGTCACTTCTCAATGTGATAGAATAACTGGTACCAAATCTGTCTCTCTGATGTAAACAGCTAGGAAATTGGACAAAATACATGAGACAGCTGTTTTCAGACGTTAGAAAACAGACACAGCACAGAAGTGTGAGTCTTCAGAACAGGAAAAGAAATGAGGTAAGCCCTATAACCAACATGGCTTTCTGGATGTAGGCACTTCCAAGACTGCAGTAAGAGAGGAGGAACCATGACAAGGCAGATCCAACTTACTGAATTTAATAGACAGAGATCAGAGTTAAAGGAGCTAAAAGAGCTGAAATGTGAGGCACAGAGAGAAAGAACTCCAGAAATCTATACAGGCAGCTATCCTGAGTCCTTCATTGAATATTAGGCTACATATGCATGAAATGAAACTCTATGAGGCCAGGCAAAAACAGCTACTGGGATTTGTGAGCTGGGGGTTGAGTTGCAGCCAGCCAGAATGGAGGCATTGCTGACCACCCTGAATATTTCCTCGAGCCTCCTGAAGAGGCGTGCTTCAAAAGGATAATTAAATTAGCCCTAAAGAAAAACTTACTCTAGACGCATACTCCCAAACTTAAAAATACGCTTAAAAAGGATCAGGTTGAATGGTAAGTAACTGAACTCCCTGGCAAAACAAAATTCGGCTTTCCAGAGGAAGACTACAAAATCTAGACTTTCTTTTTTTTTTTTTTTTTTTTGAGACGGACTCTTGCTCTGCTGCCCAGGCTGGAGTGCAGTGGCACGATCTCAGCTCACTGCAACCTCCGCCTCCCAGGTTCACGCCATTCTCCTGCCTCAGCCTCCCAAGTAGCTGGGACTACAGGCACCCACCACCACGCCTGGCTAATTTCTTTCTTTCTTTCTTTTTTTTTTTTTTTTCCTACATCGCTTGTATTTAAAACACAAACAAGTATTTCTCTTTCTGTAAGGGCAAATGGTTCAAATAATGCGGAACACGAAACATTGACTAATACAAGTTTATTTTTTAAAAAAGCAAAAGAATAAAGAATATATACAAAAGGGACCTGGAATCTGTAAGCTGATTCCAAAAGCGAAATAAGTAGAAAATCCGTGGTGAAACCTGAACATTCTACCCCTGCTTTGGAGAAGGGCTATCATACAACATTCAGTCAGCTGAAGATGGATTGCTAGAGGTGTGTCGATACATAAATTTCAAGTCATTTTTGCTTGTGCAGAATCATCCCAATCTTAACAAGACTGAATGGGCAGTCCTGTGGCTTTCTTCCTTTTCCATATTCCCAACAAGGCTACGTGAAGTTCAACTCTTGATGAGCCGCTTACAACAGCAGTTCCTTAGGAGCCAACATGACAGGTGGGTCAGATTTCCCTATGAGAAACAAAACTGGCCACCTACAGCAAAATATCAAAATGGGTAAATCCTTCCTTCCTCTTCCTTCTGATTATATACAACATATCTCCTTTCAAGACTATTATTTCCGTCATGCTTATTCCTTCACAAATCTAAACCTTGAGGTGATATGAAGGAAACCAACATCAAGAAAAGAAAACTCAATTCAGAAATGAAGAAAACTGGCAGGTATACAATACACCCCCAGAGCATCTCAATATCCCTGGCACAGTACAATTCGGTGTACTGCTACAGCCCATAGATAAATATTGGCAGCTTGAATAAGCTCATTTTTTCCCTCAGGTGGTTAAAGGCCACCACATAAATACTGGGCAACAGGGGTTTGTTGGGAGAATTAGAAATAAAAAATTAACCAAATTTTGTCCCTGTGTTAATTCAATGCCAGCAAGGAGGCAAGTACTGAAGAAGAAAAGGGACAATTTTCATACGAAAAAAGAATTCCTCTAATCATGTCACCATCTCATATAATGAATCCAGGGAATCCCAGAAATAGAAAATTAGTTTCAGGGGACCCCTGAGGCACTTTAAAGCCTTTTAAAAAATTACAGTAATAATAAATTAGATATTGCTCTTCAGAGGCCAACAGAGCAGCAGAAGCATCAAGATCAGGTCCAAAGAGTTATGCCCACATTACAGGCTTCCTGAGCTGCTCAGCCCTCTTTAAAGCTTAGTTGAATCTCTAAATACCTTTACAAAGACATACAATTTAACACAGACTGAGTGGGTATTTTTGTTTAGTGGTAGCATAAAATTTGGTCCTTAATGGTAGCAGCTGTCTTCATCCATTTCAAACTCAGGTAATATTAAGTACATCAAGACAATACATAAAGAATACAACAAAGGAGAAAAAAGCCAAAACTGACAAACACCTCAAGGAGTCACTAAGTTTGCTTGCACCCTTTCACTTGATCTCCCTCTCAGTCTCTTTTTTGTGGAGAGAAGGGTATGACAGAACTTTTTTCTCAAAAGATGATAAACAATGGCATCAAATGGACAAAATGGTTATAAAGTAACTTTAAAAATCTGACCCCAAGGAATCCAGGACACATACAGATAATTCAGAGGTATACTTCTGATTTGGGGCAAATTCTAGACTAAAGAAATGATCGTCTCAGGTAAATGTTACAATAGATGAAACTAAGTCCAGTTTTTTGGCGGTTTTTTTTTTAAAGTGTCCTCACTACCACCTTCAGCTATCAATCATTTCTCATAGCTCAAGCGGAAGGTCATCTTCATCTTTCCCAGGATCCAGGTCAACCTCAGCTTCCCATTTGCCTCCTGAAATCTCCCACGTTAGTTTCTCAAAATCATCCTCCACAGAGAGTGGGGGCTTTCCTGTTGAGGCAGAGCTGAGTCGGCGAGTTTTCATGCTCATTTGGGATGAGGAAGGGCCAGACGCCTCCGGGGGTGAGGAATCTGAAGAGGACTGGGTTGGAGGCAGCACAAGACTGTCTCTAACCAAACACCGCATATTCTCACTCATAGGTGGGAATTGAGCAATGCGATCCCATGGACACAGGAAGGGGAATATCACACTCTGGGGACTGTGGTGGGGTGGGGGGAGGGGGGAGGGATAGCACTGGGAGATATACCTACTGCTAGATGACGAGTTAGTGGGTGCAGCGCACCAGCATGGCACATGTATACAGATGTAACTAACCTGCACAATGTGCACGTGTACCCTAAAACTTACAGTATATTAAAAAAAAAAGAAAGAAAGAAAAGAAAAAGAAAAAGAAAAAGAAAAAAAGACTGTCTCTAGGATTTTCTGCTTCAGGCACAGTGACTGATTTGTCCTCAGAGACAAGCAGGACAACAGCATCCACAGCTGCCTTTTTGGCTGGGGGTTCCTGTAGGACGCTGCTGGAGCTGAGTGGCTTCACAGCGGCAGTGACAGCAAGGTGCATCTCCACTGCCTTACGTTTTGGGGCCAATTTGGGGGATGACACAACTTTAACCACAGATTGCTTCACGTTCACTTTGGGTTTAGCTTCACCCCTTTTTTCCAAGGTCTGTGCTGCCCATTTCACATTCAATAATGAGTCTGCAATCCCTGAGGTTTCTACCTCCACCTTCTGGGATGACTTTGTGGGAAGCTGCTTGGTCAGGTGCCATGTGATTCCTGGCACAGCAGTGAGCACTGGTTTCTCTGCCACTCGGGTATTGCAAGAGGCTACATCTCCCCGAAGAGGTGTCCAGACTGATTTTTCCCTCTCCTGCTGTTTCCGCATGCGCATCTCTCTCATGGTCGCACATCTCTTGACTTGAATTTTACTGATGTCAACTCCTGTGGTCTCAACTGAAGCCTCTGTAGCTTCCATTCTAATACGGCTCTGAAAATCAACTTCATTTCCTTCCTGAAGTATCTTCTCTTCTTTCCTCCATGTTCTTTGCGTGACTCGCAGCAGCAACCTTGCCCCCGGAGTGGCCTCATGTTGAGACGGGGAGCTGGTGCTGCTCTCAGAGCTCTGCTGCACCCTCCGTGCCTTCTCCAGTTTAATTTCTTCCAGCGTCTTCATGTGCACCTCCTGCATGGACTTTGTTTTACCTGCAGGCTCCTCTGATTGTCCTTTGCTGGCAACAATGGGTGGCAAAACTACTGTTTTTTTAATTTCACTATCAGTCTTCAGCTTCATGCAAGTTGTATCCTTTTTGCTTTTTTGTCTCTCTGCTTCCTGCTGCCTATGTTCTTCTTCAGCCAGGACCTCAGAGAAGGTTTTGATACGGAGAGTGGAGGAGCTTCTTGCTCCTGAAGTAGAATCATCAGTTTTTGAAGGTCCTTCTGTCTTGAGTTTAGTTTGCGATTCCCCATGTTTCTGACTGGCTCTTTCAAGAAGCATTTCTTCTAATGTCTTCACATGGATCTCACCAACTTTATTAACTTTATCTGTTGCGTCCTCATTATTTGGATCAGCTGACATGCCTAATCGCTCCTTAAGAGACTTGGAAACTTGAGCTGTCTTTGGTGTTTCGTCAGTGTTAGTTTCCGGAGCTTCAACTTTCTTCCCTAGCCTCTGTGCCAGGCTACGCTTTAATGGAGGATCACTGTCAGCGCCTGCCGAAAATTTTCGTTTCCCCAGTCTCTCAGTAAGACCCAATCTAACCAAGGGTTCTTCTCCTTGTTTGGTGGAGAGAGTTACTGTCTTCACCACAGTCCTGACATTTTCTTTTTCAGGACCTGGAACAGGCTCAGGGTGGAGCAAAAGACTGGAAACTCCTGAAGAACCCTCACCTTGCTTCTTAGATTTTTCCTTCATTTTCTCTGACTTAATTTCCTCAAGAGTTTTTATTCCAAAATGCAAACATTCACCTTGCTTTATATTGACTGCAGGTTTCCGGACAGAAGTCACTCGTAATCCATTGTGAACTTCAGGAGTTGGTTGCAGGGTAGGTGTTTTGGCTTCATCAGGAAACTGATCATCATCATCTTCATCATCATCTGCAGCATTAATTACAACTGGTGGATGCTTGGGGCTAGGAACATTTTCGGAACTTTCTACTTTCATAACGCTCCGCAGCTGAGGGGAAGGATTGGACTGGACAGACAATTTGTTCTGCTGAACTGAAAGTTGGCTAGCCTTCACTTCCTCTTCTGGTGACTCAGGCACAGTTGTGCTCGGAGGTAGGAAAAGGCCATCAACATATCGTCCTCTATTGTGATGGAAAGCGCAGTTTAATTTTTGACATCCTGTTGGCTGATTTTCCCAATAACAAGGAATTTCACTGCGTTTTTTATCAATCTCCATGTGCCGAAACCTGCACACCCGTCGAAAACAGCGCCCTTCTCGCCATAATGTGCAAACAATTTCATTTCCTAGTGCAGCTTCACAGTGACGGAATGGGCAGCTGTCACCTTTGGTACATGTAGAATAGAAAAAAAAATAGCAGTCTTCTCCTTGATTAGGCATGCTGGGTAGATTCTTAGATCAGAAGTGGCTTCTTGAAACAAGCCACTGCTTCCTCAAAGCAAGGACAAGGCTCCAAGTCCTCGTGAAATGGGTTTAATCTTCCAAATGACAACTTGATCACAGAAATTGTCTTTAAACTGTAATCATTAGCTGGTTGCTCTCAACAGGAACGTCTGTGTCTTCACTGAGTTCCAATCTATTACGCCTGTAGGTCGAACCAACACTCAATCCATGAATTAATAATAATGAGGCAGAAAAAATTTTCCTCCTCACATTGCCAAGAAAACCTCTCAGCCACAATTCAAACACAGCATGTGTTTTTAAAACATCTCCCAACTACTGGGAGATTAAGTCCATTCAAATAACCTTTGTCAGACTGGAGACAGCTAGGGTTAGTTATCTCCTCAAAAACAAAACAAAACAAACAAAAAAAAAAACAAAAAAAAGAGTTCATTTAAAGATGAACTTGAGAGTCAAAGGATCATGAAAAAAATCCATCTTCCATAGCTGAACAATATAATCTGAAAAACAAAAAAAAACATCAGTTTTTCAGTAAGATCCAATTTCTGGTCTTCAAGATTTCTTCACACTTAATACTAGTCAATTTTCCAGGAATTTTTTGGGCAGGGAATATCCCCAAATCCTAAAAAGCATCGCTATCTCTAGTTCCACAGCCTCCTTCTCAAGGTCCAGAACCAAGGCCTGGAAGATGTCAACACTATAGGCCTTCCCCACAGGAATCCGCACCGATTATGGGAGTTTAGGGGTGTTCTTCATTACGGTTTCACCAATCCTACAAGGAGTACGGAAGTGTCCCTGTTGCTCTTGACTCCCACGCTGAGGGCCAGGGGTGGGAGTGTAATGAGGGTGGGGAATGGGTGTAGGATACCGGAATAAGGTCGGTGGCTTTCTGTATGTGGAGTTTGAGACAAGCTCCAAAGTCGTGGGACCCGAACCGATGACACTATCCCCGACTCCCGCTTGCTGCCACGTCTTTCTTCTTGCTTGGCCGCTGCCGTCCGTCGTCCTCCCAGCAGCAGCAGCACTCGCAGAAAACCAAGACTGCCAGCGTCAAAGATGGCGCCCGGCTACAGGCTCCGCTCTAAGGCCCGGCCGGTAAAAGTGCCAGCACGACGCAGGGCGCGAGGGTTCTGGAAGACGTAGTTCCTCTATGACGCGATGCCTAAGATCTAATTTCTTATATCTTTGGTAGAGACGGGGTTTCACCGTGTTAGCCAGGATGGTCTCCATCTCCTGACCTCGTGATCTGCCCGCCTCCGCCTCCCAAAGTTCTGGGATTACAGGCATGAGTTACCACGCCCAGCCCCAAATCTAGACTTTCAATAAAATATTTACAATGTCTAACATCCTAACAAAAATTATTTAAAATGCAAAGGATCAGGAAAGACTAGAACCACCAAACTAAGTTGGTAGCAGAGGGGAAGCCACTAAATAAGCCGAATACTCGAAAGACAGGCATTGTACTCATCAGTCATTCCTGAGGGTGGGACCATGGTAAAGCTGAAAATCAAAGAATTGGTTGAAAGCTTTATGAGCACACAGTTAAACTCCTGAATTCTCTCTTTTATCTGTGTGAACAGCCTGTTCCATTCTTGAGCAATACACAGAGCCCAGGGATGTGGTGCAATACTACAGAGGAGAAATTAAGTAAAAATCTACTCCCAAAACAAAGGTAACAAGGTATTTTTCCCTATTCTGCTCTAAAAATGTGGGTGGTCAGGCCACTTCCCCTGACTGTCACTGAGTGGATGTAGGTTAAAGAATATAGACTCTGAGAGAATTAGAGAGTTCTTAAACAAATCAGCCAGGTCTCTTTGATCACAGTGCAATAAAGTCTCTAGAAAACCACTCACAATGAATACATGGAATTTCAAACCATATTTTTTGGTGATTTATTTTTCAATATAAGTGGAGAGTCAAGCATAACCATGTAAGTTAAGAAATTCTCTAACTTCACAGCCAGAGACCAAAGTCAGTTGGAAGGTGGGGAGAAAATTCAGAGGAAATACAAAGAAGAGATGCATGTTAAACTTTTGAAAAAAACTCCAAAACTTAAGACTACTGCCCTCAAAGTAATAAGAAAAAGGTAGAAAAAATAGTTTTCAGATCTACAATATGTGAACATTTTTAGTTCTAAGAGGTCTAACCTAAAAATAATATACTTCGCTTAAAATAGGAAGTCAAGTAAGGAAAAGATGAGGAATTCAGGAAACTGAGGATCCAAACCAGAAGACAGGCGGTAAAGCTTCCCAGGATGAAGGTGAAGAGTCATCCCAGAAAACACTATGAAGTGAGCCTGTGGATCTACCCATTCAGAAGAGGCATTTCTAAGGACAAAAAGACTGAGGCTGAGAGAATATCCAATGTATTTTGCATATTGAGGGACATGGGGAAGTAATGATGACTGGGTGCTTAGAATAAGTAAACAAAACTAAAAATATAGTGATTAAAAACTGCCAGGAAAACAAAAATGTTCTGTAAAAGTAAATGCATACGACCTCTTTCAGCTACAAATGATATCACTAAACACATAATTATATAAAATGAATGTTAATTTATTACAAAATTAACCTAATTTTATATTGGGAGAATGATATAAGGGCTTGGTGTGTTTATCTGTGTGTCTGTGTGTGTGTGTGTGTGCGTGTGTGTGTGTGTTTTGGGGTAAGGAGCAGTGTAAGAAATGTAAATACTTCTCTTCCATAGGATGACATCAATGAATAATGTTTAAATGTGCTTTTTTATTAAGTAATAAATGTAAAATATTTTATTTGGAAATATTGAGATAAATGAAAACACAAAAATAGTTAAACATCTTAAAGTAGTTATATATAGGTGGCAGGATGTGTTAGAAATGGAAACGCACTGTAATATTTGACCCTCAGAAGACACTATAGTTATTCTATAAGAAATATTTGCATTATTATAGGAATATTTACATAGTATTTGATGAAAATATAAATTAAAATAAACCAGAATATTAAAACTTGGAAATAAATTTAAAACCAAAACGCCTGGCATTTCAGAAATTTTGGACTACTTCCAATGCATCAGAAGCGACACTTTCCTAAGAACATCCCAATGAGCTTTCAAACAATGGCCATTAGAAAGCAATAGATTGCCAAGTTGTTTTTTGGGGGGGTCAGGGGAAGGGTGTGGTGCAAAGGAAAAGGAAGTGTTGATATCTTATTTTCTTTTGTGCTAATTATAAAATTAGTGTTAAAAATATGTTATTTATTGTAGAAAAATTACTAAAAATAGGTTGTTATTAGGAAAACAAAAAGGTAAATGACCAGTAACTTTGCAAAAAAAGTGCAATTCATGAATTAAACACATAAAAATCATAGCAAAATAGGACAGATTTTCTAATCAGACTGGTAAATACTAAAACATTTTATGATATGCAGAACTCGCCAGTGTTTGGGAAGCCCAGCATTCTGAACATCAACCTTTATAGAGAGGGCTTTGATAAGAACTATTAAAATTAAACACTTGATTTCCTTTTGATCAGGGCCAATTTTGCAAGGGATTTATCCTATGGATCCTCTTTATAGAATCCACTGATATATTTATACAAGGACTTCCATTTCTGTATAAATATTAACACAACAAATTAAAACACATAGTAACTACAGTGCCTTCTGAGGGTGAAATATTATGGTACATTCATATAATAGAATATTTGCAACCTTTGAAAACAAAATGTGCTAATTTGGATTGGTATCTCAGACATATCATTAAATGGAAAGATAAAATTTCAGAGCATTATATATTACTAAGATATAATCATTTTTGAGAATTTAAATATATATATATAAAAATATGTATGTGTAGGTAGGTTTGTATTGTAGGTAGGTTGATATAGAAATGGTAATGCTAAACAATAAGGGAATGTGCCTAAGTTGTGTCAAAAATAAAATTTGAAAAATTCAAAAATTGGGAACAAGTAGGTTGTTGCTCTAACCACAACTCGTCAAATTTTAAAAAGACGAGTACACAAGAAAAAGTATTCTCTTGAGGACATTAAAGCTCAATAAAACAAACATCAAGAGGTCAATATAAAAATACATGAAATATAATGAAATATAAAAATAGGTCAATTACCATTTCAAATTTGCTATGGCCAAATGCAGATTCCTAGTTTCTACCCCAAATTTTCTCCTATTAAATCTTCCTCTTAATAAAAGGTGTCACTATCTCCACACAGCTCAGATTAGAGACTTAAGCAAGATCTTAATAGTTAAGTGGCAAACTCTCTTTCAATTAGTACAGTTTTTGTTTGTTATAGTATCTGAGCTAGTACTTCCATATTTCTCTTAATTTTCAAAAATATTCTCAATGCCGTAAGCTTCCCATATATAATTTAGAGTCTACCTCTTGATGCCTTTACTGAGATTTAATAAACTAGAGATTAGCTCAGGAAGAATTATAAAGATATGCCTTCGTATTCTTGTACAGGATATCCTGTTCATTTAGGAAGGAACTTTCTAAAATTTTCTTTTCATTTTCATGGAATAACAAACAGCATTATGACTAAAGCTTGCATAGTAGAGGCACAGAACTATGTAATAATCTTGGCATTATACATAGGGCCCCATGTAATCTACCACCCCAATCAGAACACTGTTAAAAGTGAAAGAGCACTATTAACAATTTACAAAGATACGGTTAAACAAGGCCTAGCACAGGCCAACAATTTTTTGCCATGTGGCAGTTGTTTTGAATTTACCTAGGTTTTTTTTTCTTTTTCTGTATGTGGAGGGAGAAGAGGAAAGGTATTGAAGGGAAGTAACTGTGTTCTATGATTTTATTTCAGGTAACTTTGTTGGAAGGGTGTTTGATATAGTAGGTAACAGTTACTTGCCCAGTAAAATATGCATTCAATACTCTTCTGTGAAATAGATGTGCAACTGAGAATTTTGCAGATGAGGAAAACAGGCACAAATATATTTGTTTAATACATGTTTGAAAAGAATTAAAACCAAAGTTTTCTCTCCAAGACCAGTGATTTGAACACATCAAAGCATCCACTACACTTCCTACCATTAATAATCTCAGTGATCCCTGACAAATTGCATTAAATGGCTAAGTTCTTTACAACTACAAGAAGAAAGGCTTGAACTAATTCACCTTTAACATTTTTGCTGGCTCCAAACACTTACCGTCATATACAGTTATAAGTGTAATGACTTAGGTTCAGTAGGTTAATTTGTATTAATAATAACAAGCAAAGTGATTTGACATTGCTTTTCTCAGCCCATTGACATATTTATATGCTAATGTTAAGTGCCCTTTGAATGCTTGGTAAAGAATTCTTGAAAATCATGATACTTTAATTTTTTTTCATCTTTTGCTTTCTTTTTCAATTATGTATGTATATAAAATATTCAAAGAAATGCATATGGATATATTATATAATGTATTATTATATTAAAATGATCTAAGAATTTATATTAATAACTTATAACTATGCCTAGATATAGAGGAACCCAAGAAAAGTTGTTCAATGTATAATGATCAAATAAATTAGGCCTTGAACAGATGTGTGTGTGTTTCTGTGCACATCTGTATTTGAAAGGAAGAAAAAAGTGAAAAATCTTTGTGTCTCTAACTCCAGAAAAATATCCCCACTTTTGTTGATAGCCAACATAGTTCTCAGCATTAAACCTAAAACATATTTAAAATACATTTACATAAATTGCAGACTATTTCACAATTGTCTTCACTTACAAGAAAACTATGTAAAAAACTACTAGAAAAATATATTGGATAAATTGAAATTACTATGGGAAAATCTCGTCAAAATTTGCAAATTCATTAAAAGTGTATCTAAAAAACTAAAATAATGAATGCATGAATTATGTTCATGTATTCAAGAGTACAGATATTTTAAAATTCAAAATATTATAGATTTAAAGAATAATATAAGAATACCTGGCATTGCCTTACAGCTACATCTTAAATAATTGCACTGAGTGACAAACTGAGTTTGAATAATCTTATATATATGTATATATATATAGTTGTTACAAAAGTAATTGTGATTTTTTTCCATTACTTTCAATGACAAAAACCGCCATTACTTTTGCACCAACCTAATAATATATGAATACACACACACACACACACACACACACACATTAGCATAGGCAGAGTTCATGATGTTATCCCAGCTAACATAGCAATTAAGTGGCAGAATATGTTTTTGAGACTAGATATATTCAGCACCAAAGTTATTTTCACTCATAATTCTGCACAGTAATCAAAAGTAATTTTGCCAAGAATGGACACTTTATGAAAATATTTTTTAAATGCACCCCACAACTATCTTCATTAAATATTTATTTCTGTGTTTTTAAATAAATGTGTGATTTAAATACTTAAATATATCAAAATAAAGTATATGACTAATTGGGTTTTTCATTTTTCTGTGTTTCAGATGCAGCTGTTCTCTTAGTTACATTGGCAGATTGTGTGTTGTCAATGTTGACTATTGCTTAGGGAACCAGAGTATATCAGTGCATAGCCTCTGCCTGGCCCTTTCGCACAATTGTAACTGTAGCGGTCTGCAAAGATACGAAAGGAACATCTGTGAGATAGATACTGAAGACTGCAAATCTGCGTCCTGCAAAAATGGAACAACTAGTACACATTTAAGGGGATATTTCTTCTGCAAGTGTGTCCCAGGATTTAAAGGCAAGTTTTTTTTTTTCCTGATAAATTAAATTTTCTAGTAAATAATGTTGTTAATATATTTATTTGATATATCTCAAATGTGTCTATTGATTGGTATTGTTGTCTCATTTCTTATTTGGCAAAGTAAAAAAAAAATGCATTCACTTGAATAATAGGATTGCTTCTTTGGGCAATTTAATCTGACTACACAGCCTTGCTCATGCAAATAAGACTAATAAGGTCAGGCTGAAGCATTGGGAATATGATGGTATATGTCAAAGGTCTGAAGGGAAAAGCAGGCAGCCATAAGCTCCAAATAATTTTGCCTAAACAGCTTAGTACTGCATTTCAACCTTTTGTTTGGCTGCATAAGCACATGGAGTGACAATTTTTTCTAGTTTAAGAATAAAATTTGGTTTCAGTATTGTCTAGGTCAGTTTGATGCCGTGACGTTAATAACATTTAAGAAAAAGTGAAGTCACAAACATACTATTTTCTCTGTACAGTCATAGAGAACAAGATTCAGTGTAGTAATAAGGCAGCTTTTAAGGTTAAATATCAGAAATTAAGCATTCAAATTTAATTACTTGACATTTTTCTGATTGGTCTTACATTGATATAATTATTTATAGTAATTTCAAACTTATTATGATTACCTTATAAAATCAGAACAGTGGCCATACAGAAAAACAATTACATTATCACTTATAAAACAACATTTTTTAAGTTTTGTCCAGTTGGATATTCCATTTTATTAAGCAGACCCAATTCGAAAAGTTATTTGGATTTTCATCGTAACATGAAAAATATTTTCCCTGCTTGGTATTTAAAGTAATATGTTGAAGGTTTTGGAAGCAATTTAAAGATAAATTCCAAAAATGGAAATGGTGATATCATTGGAATAAATGT
The DNA here is from genome assembly GCF_028858775.2 of Pan troglodytes. Classification (NCBI taxonomy): domain Eukaryota; kingdom Metazoa; phylum Chordata; class Mammalia; order Primates; family Hominidae; genus Pan; species Pan troglodytes. The sequence goes on along the minus strand of NC_072403.2, from coordinate 77,203,890 downwards.
ATAGCCATCCAGATTAGCTATTTTAAGGCAAAAATAAATTTGAGCGCAAAAATTCTGGTAAGCTTACTAAAAAGTTGGTCATATTACTTCACATTCAAACATATTCTAAGTAAAAATAAAATTGCATAAATGTGCTAGCATTGTTAAAATATAGGTGTCTGTCTTAGAAAATAGATATATATCATTTCTTTAACAATCTTCCAAATATCAGTAAATATATAGTTAAGTAGTAATTTTACATAAAAGAAAGAATGAATTTAACTCTGCATAATGCCATTACTAATAGAATATGTAATTTGCCATAATCCTTTTGCATGGCTAAATACATATGTGTATTTGCAAACATGATCAATGAATCATCTATTATTTTATATATCAACTCTATATTGGTTGTACATTATATGATCATTAAATATATATTGTATATAAACTATATAGTTTTACCACATATATACATAATACTTATTACTGGAATATAATATAAAATTGGTATGGCCTACTTCTCCAGGTGGGGTTAAACGCTATTATGTTTCTTTCACTTTTCAAATTAAACCCAACACAAGCTTCACAGGCCCATATTATAAGCAAGGCCCGTATTTTCTATTGTGTCTTTTTCTTTCCACTGAATTATAAAAAATCCTCTGGCTTTCCTCAGTTCAGTCCTACTTCTAAACTCTTCACACGGTGAGAAGTAAAGGAACTGATCTGCCTAAACTTTCCCAGGGATGCAGAGTTAATCCCACTAAAAGTGGAATCTTTTGGGGGCAGTTTAAAGTAGATGCCCCTCTTTCTCTCCAGCCCCCTTCTCTTCCTCTATCTGGTTCCTTCTGTTAGTTGTATCTCCCTTCATCTTGAATTCTTCCCATCTGATTTCTCCGTTTCCACCTGGTTTCTCTCCCCATCATATGATCCTCCTCCTTCCCTTTCTCCCTTTCCATTTGATTTCTCCTTGCTGTCTCTTCTCCCCCCTCCATTTGCTTTCTCTCCCTCCATCTCCAAACTCATGTGCTTTCTGAAGGCATTTGTTAACATTTTAAAAACAACGTAACCATGGCTTTTATATCAAGTATAATCACCTTTTATTTCCCTGATCCCCATCACATTTTTGGAAGTTTTAGCCTTACGGTCAAATTTCCAGATTAAATGTCAGTCTCTGTATCTCCAGCCCAGAGGATCACAAACGTTAGGTTAGTAGAATCACCTGGAGGTCTTGTTACAACACCAGTTATTGGCCCCACGTTAGGAGTTTCTCAGTTGGTAGCTCTAGCGTCCAGTATGTCGGGGGTGATCCTTACACTGCTGATCTGTGAACCACTTTAAGAAAACTGTTCTAAACCCAGTAAATTATGTTAATGAAGAGGAGTTGTATGGATCCTAAGATGTAAAATTCACTTCTGAGTGTGAACTACCATGAAACACAGCATGAGGAAAGCAGCTAGTCCAATCTTCTCTGCAGAAAACCACTAATCTCTGGAGTTCTTGAAGAAGCTGATACATTCATTTGGTACGGCCATATGCTTGAGTGAATCCTACAGGATTTAAAACTGATTCCAATCAATTTTCTGAAACTCTCCAAAGATTTTTAAGTCTGGAAATAATTTCAAAGAATGTGTTTTTTCAGGTTATAACCTTTTTGCAATTCCAGTATTATTTATGTCTATAATATTTTAGTAATGAAATCAAAATTGATTTTTTTTTTTTAGTTGATATTCTTCCCTCATCCTTTTGACACTTTCAGCACTACTATTCTCTAAAATTTTTTCATGGTCAAAACAAGACCATGCAAGTTTATCGTCCTTCTTGATTTGAGTAACCATCTTCTCATCTTACTTTTCTTATAATTGTCTTGATTACCAGAGAAGTCTAGAAAGTTCTCCTTTAACCAATAGGAGGATTCAAGTTCTTAGACAATATCAAGCCCAGCCGTTTCCTGTTTGAGATGAGACTGAGATAAGCCTTACTGATAGATTTGCTAGTTTTCATCTAATTTCCATGAGGCTGCTATCCTAAAGCAAACTCCTTTTCTGATACAATCTTATATATTATAAATTTGACTTGCAAATCTTTATGACTCTATTCTCCAAAATGCCAACCAGACAACTTTATTCTATTTTTAGGTCTAAGTTACCGTGGCAACACAAAACTGTTTAAATTCCAGGATTAATTTTTTTTCCATAGGCCCCTTTCCTTCCTTGTCTGCTAACTTTTATTTCTGTAGAAGTGTACTAGTATGTTTCAACCACGTTTGCATTTCAGCTGGAACCTAGCTCCCACTGTACAGTGCCAATTATTGATGCCTAATTTTCACTGTTGTACTATATTCCTTCAGGTTATAATTTCATTTTCCCCAAAGCAGTCTACAAGTACCTAAAGGGGGTACTTTATATACAAAGGAGTTATATACAAAGAGAGAAACTTCTAGGTGCCTTCGTACTTCTAGAACACTCACTGGAGTGATCACACTGCCCAAGACTATCTCGTCCACATTAGAATTGAACTACTTCATGTTGGGTGTTCAAAACTGACCCAGTTAGTAAGACTTTTACCCTTGATTGCTTCCTTCCACATTCCAGTCTCTATACTTTGAATAGACATTTAATTAACCTAGCCGTTATAATCACCAATTCTGTTAAGACCTCATGGATAGTTTTACAGAAAACAAATTTATAGTGTAGCCTATTTTGTGTTCTGATCTTTTAAAAACACCAATGCACAAATAACATTGATTTTATATCTTATGTAATTGCTTTTATTTTGTATATATTTTCTTTTGTAATTTATGCCTAAGAGGAGAAAGTAGGAGATATTATATAAGCCTGTTGCTTGTATTTATGGTTTTCCCCAAAATTCGCCATGATATTGTAGTCTTCCTTCAGAAAATATTTTGTTTTTAGTCACTGGGGTTGTGCCTTAAATTCACTATTTTTTTTGTTGGTATCACTTATCCCAGTATATTCTGTCTCTCATGGAGCTGCATGTACATCCCTCTCTTCATAAAAATTCCATTAACCTTTTGTATCTGCTCAGGGCTTTCAAGACATATTGTAGGATCACGTCAAGCTCAATTTCATCACTCTGCACTATATTCTGACATACTGGCTCTTAAACCACTCAGCTAGTGGCTTAAGATCTTTGATGTAGGTAGAAGCAGGATCCTACTCTTTCGATGTACTGAGAATTTAGTTCTTCATGAAAATGAGCCTCATCTTCGAAGCAACATAACTCTTTTAGTAGACTCCCAAGATGAGTCTCCACAGAGCTGATCTGTCTCTAGGAGTATTCATTCCTAAATTCCCAGAGATGAGCTCCTGGAGCATTTTCCTTTAGTTTTTGTCAACTTCCTACCCATTCATGTCATGGAAAGAACAACCTCCCTTATGAAAGGTTAACAGTGGATTTCATGTACATATGTTTATAACCTCCTTTTTTTAAAATAACACATGAATGTTGACCATCAGTGTATATCAATAAGATAAATATACAACCTCACTTTTTATGGCTTTGAAGTATTTATGTAAATGCATGCACCTAACTTGAAGAAAATTGCTGAATCAAAAAAAGCATGTGAGTGGTTGTTGATTTGGTACAACCAAATTCTCTGTCCTCATTTACACTTCAAACAACAGTGTGTAGGAGGACCATTTGGTTTACACATTCACTATGCCAATTATTAATCACTATGGTTTTGACTTTCCTCCACTCTTATGTATCAGATTGTATCTCATTTTGATTTTCACTTCTTGCAGCAGCAAAAAAACATTGAGTGCTTACAATGTGAAATTTTTACAGGCTCTTTACCATGTTTTCCTGAGAAGTGTATCTTACTTAGTTGCTATAGTTCTTTATAATTTAAAGATACAACTTTTCTTATTATTTCTAGAGAGAATTACATCTGCAAATAAAGGTAGTTTTTATTTTCTTTTTATTATTTACTGAACTAATATTATGTTGTTGTTTAATACCATTTGATCAAATTTCTAAGACAAAGTACAATATTAATGGTGAGAGTAAACACCCATTTTTTTCTTCCTGAATTTCAAAGGACTTTAGATTTTGCTATCATTAAACATGGTGATGGCTTGATATTAAGGAGATGATAAATAAGATGATATCATTTCTAATTAAAACACATTAAATAGGAATAGAAGAGGAAGTAATAATTTAGCACAACAGCTGTTTAATAAACTGATATTTTACTTTCATAATTTTTAAAGATTTTGCAAATTGCACACACTGATGCACTAACAATTTTGGTCTTTTAGATGCGTTCATTAGAAGTTTTGTTTATGGCCTTACAATCTTGTGCTGACTTTATACAAAGATATGGAAAGTACTTCTGACTCTAAACTCTAAAATGTTTTAAATAAAGTGAGATGAATCATAATGGTTACAAACATTTTAAAAATTCCTTAGGATTTGCTAAGAATTTGCTAATGTATATTACTGGAGTTACTTATAATATTCACATTTAAAAGTATAATTGTCATAGAATAACAATTCAATGATATGCAAAATTCTAGCTGTTCCAATCAAAAACTAATAAAACATGAGAAAAAATATAGACATAAAATCAAAATCAATTTTTTTCATCTTTTGTATTTTCTCTTATAATAGTTAGATTTTTCTACATATCATTGTTATTTTCAAGAACTTATTTTCATAGATTTATTCTCAAGGTTTTCTCTGATTTTTGTTTAATACTTTATATGTTTAATGATAGAGTCCTTTCTCCATCTTTACTAAACTTTACAATGCTTTGTTCTTTGTGTTCTTTAATTTTTGATGTTTTGTTAACCCTTAGTCAATTTTTTATTCTGTTTGTTGTTTAACAATAACAAGTTTGGAGCTATAAATACTTTGGGTATTGCTTTGCCTGTATTCTAAAAATGTTAAATTAAAGTTTCTTATTTGTACTATTTTCTAAATAGATTTCAGACTTGATTTTCATTTCCATTTATGAGTAAATATGGCATTTGAAAGAAAAGACTTCTAAATTTACTTGGCAATACTTTTTACTCTTTTGGTACTAATTTTCAGTGTTAATGTATCATTAATAAAGAATATGATTACTAATCATTGCTTTTCGGTATATTTTTGCTCTTAATTTTTTTGAAAAATACAGAAATGTAAAATTATTTCTTATTATTCTTCCAATTGTAGAGAATTTCTAGCACCTACCAAGAGGACTGAAAGGAAGGGTGCTGAGAAAAATTCCTAAAGTTTGGCAGAAATACTGCTATGATTTGTTAGTAATGTGTGAATTTAGGAAGGAGTTAGGAATGTTGGATTCCTATGACTCATCTGTTATGCTTGGCTTAGCATGTGATAATTTTTGAACAGTGCTTGGATATTTGGAAGACATTTACCTTACGCATATGCTTTAAAATGTCTTTTTCTGTGGTATATATATATCAGGCTGGGGGTAAGAATTACCTGAATACATTTTTCCGAAAGCAGTATTTTGATGCCACCTCAAATATAACACATCCACATATTTGGGAGTAGTCCTCAAGAAAAAACCCAATGTTTCAATCTATATACCATACTCCCATGTGGTTTTAAAGTGTAGCTAAATGTTGGAAATTTGACTATATAACATTTACATCTATTTATAATAAACATAAATGTATATACATACACACAAACCCAATATAAATGAGTTAGAGGTCCTCACGCCAGTTGGTTTTAATAAGTTTCAAGCAGTTCTAAAATTTTACCTTTTAAATTTTGAGCTATATTATTTAGCATATACTTAAAAGTTTCTTATTTTAATCCATATTTGTATAAAATAAACATATTTTCTTATTTAAATCTATTTATGGGATACTACTTTTGCCTTTATCTTTTATTTGGAGACTTCACCTACTTTCATTTTATGTAATTAGTTTATATTAAGGTCTAAATATATGCCAACACTATTTGTTTTTTATTTCTTTCATCCATTCTATGTTATATTTTTCCTTTTTATGTATTCTTTTCAATTGATTATTTTGTCTTTCCAATTTCCCCTTTATTGATATTAACACTTACCTTTACTACTCTTTAAGTGCTTAACCTAGGGATTGCAATACTTTTAATTAGCTTACCATATTTTAATAGAAATTGGTACTTGTTACACATTCCAGACAAGGTAAAGGTCATAAATATTTAACCACATTTAATCCCCTTCACATATATGTGCATATGTATTATTCCATATATCTTTAAAATAGCAGGAGACATTGTTATCATTTTATAGATCCAATATTAGATTTACCCACATTGTACTATTTTATTGCCCTTTTCTCCTACATTTGTGAAATTCCATACAAATTGCCATATGTATGGTAACTTTTTAAGTAGCTCTCGTGTGTTGAATTCTCCATTCTCTAATTACCTCTTCCTTTCACCTTTATACTTAAAAGATGTTTGATGGTAGGAGGTTAATATTAATTAAGTAAAATGAAAGAACTGTACCAAAACATATATATATATATATATACACACACACGTGTGTGTTTGTATCTATGAACACATATATACATATGTGTTTGTTTGTATCTATCTCGTATTCTTAGTCCTATAATAACTTTGACTCCTCTTTGTCCATTCCTGTATTTTTTTAAAGCACACCATGGTACAAAGAATTTAGTGGAAGACTCAGACAGCTATAATACCAAATATTTCCCATATTTTTTGTCAGAACTTCAGCTATTCACTCCAGTTCTTTATTTATAGGATTCCCTCAGACATAATATGTTTGTCAATATGTTTGTCCCTCAGACATAAGTTTGCCATTTCCTACAGGTCATTTATACACCTTACATTCTGAAAAACAGGAAATAGAAAGGGGGCTAAAGATATTTAACAAATTTAAAAAGTCCAATATTTCAAGATAATTATTCTGCTACATAATTTTCATTTTATTTAACAACTAATGCATATTTAGTCCTATTAATAGAATACTGTTCTATACAATGTCTGATGAAATTATTGATGAAATCAGGGAAATAAAGTTGGGCATTATATTTTTGCCTACTTTGATCCCTGGACTTTGAGTGTACTGAAGGCTAATCTAACCAAATAGAATATAGGAGCTCTAGAAACTTTTTTGAAAGGTAATATTAAAGAAAAGGTTATGGGAGACAGAACAGTTTTTCTTCACTTTGGAAGATTCTTATGAGTCCTTTGTGAATTTAAATATTTAAACATCTTCCCATAAAAAGGCAAAAAAACAAAAATTAAGCAGAAAATTTGTGACTTTTTAAATGGCAAAGGAATTACAGACTCATGGAAAGTAGTGTGTGTTATTACAATTAGATGGCAGCTCTTTAGTACAACACATGTTTTGTTTCATTTTTTTTCAGAATCTGATTTAATTCTAAATTGGTTTCTCCCAAACTCATTAAAATGCAAAAGCTATACAAAACATTGTTTGCATAATTATAAAATAATTTACTAAATGTTGCATTTCAGGAAGGAAAAGGTTATGTGCAGGAATTTAATTAGTGATCTGGCAACACAAAATATTTGATGTTGGTTCTAATTGTATGCACATCTGGGATTTTCTCCAAAAGAACTACATTTTTAAAGGTTAAGCATTTATATTAAAGTGTTATAAAATAACCATCTTGGGAAGTGACCCCAAGGGAAATGACCAAATATATTCATCATAACATGAAGTATTTGTAATGATATGTTTAGCATTTATGCTGAGCCCATTTCTACACTGTGGAGTGTTCCAAAGTAAATGGTAGTAAAATTATAAGTGTGAGCACCATTCATTCTGTACCAAAGTAGCTAAAGGAGACCTGGTTTCTGATTCTGTTTCATCTAAATATGAAATATCTTATTTTTTTTCAATTTTCCCATTATTGGTGTATAGACATTCTGTTTCCCCTCTGTATACCTGCCCTACTTTACTATTAGGATAAATACTGAAAGGATCTTGAGCTTCCTGCGGGAAATCCAATATATTAATATAAGGTGATAACACTACTGAGCCCAAGACTTTTATAAGCTGCTCCAGGCTTTACGTAATTTAATTTTCTTACACATTCCCATTGAAGTTAAAAGAATCCCATTAAGAAATCAATCAACAATACAGCACCCATACAAATGAACAAATACAAAACTAAAACCCCATTCACTACTTTTAAAATTACTACTCTTCAATTAACTGCTTTTAAATCAAATATCAAGCAGCCCAAGACCACAGATAATTTTAAAGTGTGGGTTTTTAATTTTAATGTGAATTGACACAGCATAACTAAGTGGCATATCACTGAGACTTTATTTTGATAGCTTGTTTTTCTTCCCTTTTTATTCAGAACATTTTTAGTACTCTCAAAGAAAGAATTACTGTTATTCTTTGGGTAGAATTTTTGGTATTCATTTCTATAACTTATGTACATGGATAATATCGTTTTATCAACATTAAAGACATCACATGTTAAATTTTGAAGATATATGTATATTTCTGTGGGTTACAGGTCCTGATTTTTAATTCAACACATGTAGAAATGTATTTTTAAAAATTTAATCAAGAATCTGTCTTGATGGATAGTCAATGACTTTTGCCTGTGGTATTAGAAAATGTAATATTTGAGCTGATCCTTGAAAGATGAATGGGATGAAACTGAGTCTTCCAATACTCCATGAAATGCAAGGTAACTGTAAACAAGAAAGAAGTGAGAGAAAGACAAATCTACATTTGGCAGAGATTGAGATAATGTATAAAAGGCCAGCTTAATTTGGAAGTGTGATATATGCATACTGTATAATTATTTTAATTATCAAGCAACTGAGAAATAACTAAATGAGAGTAAATGAGAATAGAGATTAAAATGAACAGGTCTAAGTATGAAAATGACACATTTTCAATCAGAATTAATTTTCTGGCTGCAAATTCTAACATAATTTCTGTGTTTAGATTTTTTAAGGCATAGTATGGAAGTGATCGGTTAGAATTTCCCTCCTGTGACCTAGTAGCTTTGCTAACCCAGAAAAATTTTGGTGTTAACCTAGGCAACCTCACGATGGGTGAAGGCCAAAATAATCAGTGAACTACCAATTTGGTCACCCTCCAGAATACTGATAAAAGTTGTGTAAGTTCCTACAATACCTGGGGAACTTTTTCTCCTGATTTTTTATACCATTATAAGTTAAATGATGTAGTTGTCAAATTCCATTCTCTTTCTAACAGATACCAGGTTAGCTCTGCATTTATAATTCAATGTGATATGACAGTAATATTTCTCGATTTGTACACTTAGGACATTTTCTATCATTTAATACAGTCATATTTGTTGACACTATACAATTTATATTTTCGTAGTTTTTAAAATTTATCTGAAAATGTTATTTTGCAGCTACATTATATAAACAGCCTCCAAAAGCTACTGAAGGAAAGTACCTTTCCAAAATGATCTTTTTTATGAATAGAAGATAGCATGGCTTTTCTTGCTGTTAGGGCACTTCTTAAAAGATTTCTAATCTGTACAATTTTCAAAAATGCTGACTAAATGTAAAAAGCATTATAAAACAGCATCCAAAAATGCAAGAGAGGACAGATACATTTTTTGCATTTCTCAGAAAACTAAGTGATTTCTCTATCTTTTGTTATTTTTGCTACAATGTAAAGGTGATACTGCCCTGCTCTCATAAATGAAAAGTTGATTGTCTTTAATTTAAATTCCATGGAAAATAGAAAAAAATGCAAATTATTCATAGTAAAATAGCTGCAAAATACAATTGCAGAGTAAAATTTCACATAATTAGGCCACAAAATGTAGCAGAAAATAACACAAATTTAAACACAATCCTCAAAGGGTTTATTTGATGTTTTAAATTTTAACATATATTTCTCAATTTTGTAAAAGATACCACGTATCAACAATCACTTTGAAAGCTTCCATTACATGTCATTCTTTTTTTTTTTTTTTTTTCCAGGGAAGACCTTTAATAGAAAAACATAGCCAGAAAACATCAAACACTTACAATAAATATGCACATGTTTAAGAAAGAAGGAAAATAGATTTGTTTGCTTTTAAAGATATTTTAGTGTTTTTATTTCATTACAAATAGAATACCTCTTGTTACATGAACACTATGTAAACATGCAAATTAATCAGATAAGTTATAGGATAATCTAAGCTTATTGCTTCAAACAATCTTTCAATAAGTTAGGTATTTTTAAATATGCTTTAACAAAGTTATGTATTATGGATTCATCCATCCATTCATCTGTTAACAACCTGTTTATTCTTCCATACTTGTATTTACTTACCTTGGCACAAGGTATGAAGTATAATGAGGCCATAGTGATTAATTATATATATAAAACCATTTAGCTATATTGTTCCTTTTTTATTTATACACCAAAAATGAATGATGATTGGAGTTATATTAGTTAAGTTCAAGCTGGATAGATCTGTAAGCCAGGCTATTTTCAGAGAAGCATAGGTGCGTTCTCATTATATAGCATTAGATAATATTCATTATAATAGATATTAACTTTTCTATTTTAATAGTTACAAGCATACATGGTAAAAATAGTTTTTAAAATGATATTTTTTCTTATGGTATACTTAACAGCTTCTGACTTTTTAAAAATCACCTGCAAAAAAAAAGTAGTAGCTTTTTTCATATGACAACTGAGACAGGCAAAATGTATTATTAAAAACAAAATGGCAGAAGCAGGATTTTCACATAAGTTATTTTTAGCAAAATAAAAAGCACAAAATTTGGCCAGACTTCTTTTTGAGAAGATAGATTTTCTGTTATCTGGTAGCCATTAGCTTTCCCAAAGTTTGTGGCTAGGGCATTGCGCAGCGTACAACATGAACCTAGCAAGCGAACAGAGGCTAACTGGAGCCCACAGCCACACAGGAATTCCTATGTGCCATTTCAATTCTTGGCAGGTGAGAAAGCAATCGCTCCAGAATCTTTCAACTCTTCCAGGAGTACTGGTGCATCGCTTTGATGGAAAACATATATAACATTCAGTCAATCGAGTTTAGATCACCTAAGATTTTAATAGTGGCCACAGAAATGGCAAGAAGATTAAAATAAAAATAACCTACTATTTTGTAAGCAATTATTTAGATTGTTCAGATTTCTGCTCATACAAATTAATTCACTTAATATACAAAGCTCAAATACAGCCCATAAAAATTTGCAACATAAACCAAAATAGAAACGAATATTGACACTGAAAAGTATAATTCTTTATGAGATCTGCTAGAGATGAGAAAGCTAGCTTGACACAAATATTTTCTTAAAAAGGCATAGATACTGTGGAAAAAAGGTTATGAAATGAGACCACCGTAAAAATGAATAGCCACTTGAATAAAATTGGAGAAAAGTAGAGTTAACAGAGTAACTCTATTTTACTATTGGCATAGTAAAATAATCTCCATTAAAATCAGTAAAGAATGGGATTAGTATTACAAATGTCAAGTCTATAATATGAGAAAGGAATTTAGAATATTTTAAATGTAAAAAAATAGAAAAAATAAAAGATGTTATTAACAAATAGTCACGACAATGAACTGCCACCATATTGATAAATGTTGCTACTAAATGCTAACAAATAATAATCAAAAGTAAGATATAAAACTAATTTCTAATCCATATAAACAACTGATATTATCATTTGGAATTGTAAAATAAATATCGATGTATCTGGTTTAACATCATGAACTGAAATATTTTTTAAAATAAAAATAAAATTATTACAGAATGAGACTTGTTCTTTTTAAAGTTCAGTGCCAAAAAGATCAAGTAGAACATTAGCTATGGAGTTCTGATAGGAAAAATATTAACTAACAAATAATATTGAGTCATATTGTTTTAATTTTCTGGGAGAAAAGAAAAATTAGTATTGCTTTGGGTAGTTGAAAATGTAATATATTAACAAATATCACATTTTTTAAATTATGCATTTTGTAAGATGATAGACATGTCTAATAACATATAAACAGTCACTAAAATGACAAATTTTAGCACATGGATGTATACATATTTAATTTTGCCTACCTGTAAAATGAATGGCATTTGGAGAAAATATGCTAAGTTACATGAAACTTTTTGAGAAATGAAACAATTTAAGAAACTCTGCAGACTGAGCCATTTAATTGTACAAATAAGACCAATAATCAACAGTATACAAATGCTACTGTATTTATTAATAAAAATATTATAGTTATAGAGCAATGAAGTAATACTAACAAAAGCATTGTACCTAGAATATAAAGTTAAAATGTGCACATGTCTTTATGGAAAGCCATTATTAGTGAGCTATTTTGTTAATATCTGTGACATCAATTATTGACAGTAAAAATGTATTATCTCATTCGGTCCCAGAAAGTATGGAATGTTTACAGTGCTTATGAAAAATTGGCTATATTTTCCAAGTTAAAGTTTTCTGTTCTCTAATCATGTAGTAAAATTTGAAAATCAGCATTGCACACAGTAACATACTTAAAAATTTGCTCACGTGTTAACAACTTATTTTTGTTTTACTTTTAAAACTATTACTATTTTTTCTACTTTCAGACATTTTAAGAGCCAATGTTATGTTTTTATTTAATTTTAGTTCATTTTGTTATTCAGTATATTGTTAGAAATTTGTTGAATTGTAAATCGATACTTTTTATAAATGTATGATGTACAGAGCAATGTTTTGATTTATAAATAGAATGTGGAGTAATTAAATCAAACTAGTTAACAGATCCATCACCTTAAATATTTAATATGTTTGTGATGAGAACATTTGAAATGTACTCTCCTAGTAATTTTGAAATGTATTTAATACTCTATTATTAACCTATATTCACCATGCTGTGCCATAGAACTATATATATATTTTTTCCCTCCTGTCTGAAATTTTGTATTCATTAATCATCACCCCCCCACCCCCAATCAAATCCTCCATCCTCTGTAACAGTCACTCTACTCTGTTGCTATGACTTGAATCGTTTAAGATTCCACATATTAAGCATTCATTTCAGTACTATTCACAATAGCAAATATATGGAATCAACCTATTATGCATCAACAGATGAATGGATAAAAAATTTTAACATAGATGTACTGTTTAAATATGTTTAAATTACCCAAATACTAAATAAAATTAGAAATACAAAACTATAGGTAAAAACTAGGAGACATATTTATCTAGAAATGGAGTTTTCCTTCAGAAGAACTTATAGAACCTGGTTGATCTGTTATGAGCTTTCAAAAGAAGTCCCCAATGTCATTAGTATTCAATCCATACCTATTCTCTTTATGATATGTGGCCTAGTAGAAATATATGGTTTTTCTCTCTCATGCTATATGTGACTATCAAGGCTTTATCCTTTCTTAGTTGAGATTTCAAGTAAAGTACTGACATATGCAAGAATGATCACACGTTCAAATGTACATTTATGTGATCTTTCAAAAGTGTGCAGCTGCAAGCATTCACAGAGTTATACTGAGAGTGATCTTTCTGAAATACAAGAAAATAACATAACACACAAGCTCAGGACACTATTTCCAATGTTTAAAACTGTACTTCAAATTAATTTTCAGTGACTAGACAGAGACTAATTATCCCACAATAAGAACTACATACATTGTGAGTTATAAAAGGAAATTATTTTAGTGTTAATTATAGTGAAAATACATCTGAAATATTCTGTTGAATATTAACATTTATCTTTAATTTTGCTAGTTTTACTTACAAGTACTACTTCTAATAAGAGTAGTTGAATATCAAATTAATATACTCAAAATAGAAAACAAAATATAAGTGATTGTTAACTTAATAATGTTACTTAATGAGAGGTGGTATAGATAATATTCTAGATTTTCCAAGTATCACTTTATTAATGATGCATATGTACATATACATATATATGACAAAAAAAACTTACCTCAATAGTTAGGTGTTATTATTTCTTTTTTTTTTTTTTTTTTTTTTTTTTTGAGATGGCATCTCACTCTGTTGCCCAGGCTGGAGTGCAATGGCATGATCTTGGCTCATTGCAACCTCCATCTCCTGGGTTCAAGCGATTCTCCTGTCTCAGCTTCCCAAGTAGCTAGGATTACAGGCACACACCACCACACTCAGCTGATATATATATATATATATATATATATATATATATATATATTTTTTTTTTTTTTTTTTTTTTTTTTTTTTTTTTAGTACAGACGGGGTTTCACTTTGCTGGTCAGGCTGGTCTCGAACTCCCGACCTCAGGCGATCCGCCCACCTTGGCCTCCCAAAGTGCTGGGATTACAGGCGTGAGCCACTGCGCCCGGCCAGGTGTTATTATTTATATGTATCAGATGAATTAATATCATAAAATAGCACTGGAAATTGTAATTTTACATTACAGGTATGTGAAAATTATATCCCCCACAGACCGAATTAAAAAAATGAAATCATGTAAAAGTAACTTACAAATATTTATTAAACCTAAATTCATAAGAAAAAATTACAGCTACAGATAGTTATGATATAAATTATACAGCATTAATTTCTTAGTATAGCTTGAAACTAGCATTCTATGTGAAACGTCAGGGTGCTCAAATAGGTAACTTCACTATTAATAATTTCCAAGTGCCTCTAATTAGCTATTATATCTTGAAAATATACGTACTACATAAAAACTAAAGTTATAATTCACCCAACATGTCTGATACAGACATTTGTTTTTGAGAATAAACACATTTCCTAGTGAGAACACTCAGTAGTCGTGCAGTGCTGGAGGTGGCGTCGATGGCAGAATGGAGGGAGGGGCTGAGTGAAGGGATGTTCTGTTGACTAATGAGTCATTGTTTGTGGATTGGAAGAGTGGCTAACAAACTGGAAATTAGTAACATTCTTTTAGAGATGCTGTTTAGTAGGTAGGGGAAGTCAGTTAAGTCTAAACTAAAGCTCCTCTGAGAAGAGCAGAAATAATATAAATCTACTTCTTTTATCCAGTACTTTATTAAGTGACTTTATAAGAGGATACCACAAAAAAATAAGTGGTTGCTATCCTGGGTCTATTTCCAAGTGATACTGAAAATGCTCTAGGAAAGCCTCCTTTCCTGAGGTATTCATTATTTCAGAGATTGTCTCCTAGGAAAATTAAATAATCTGAGGAACTCCTGTATTTTCTGGGCCGGTGAATGTCAAAATTATAGAATTGAAACCATGTTGGAAAAAGAATGAAGACGTTGTCTTTTTATAAAATCTTTAGCAAGATGTAAACAATCAAGATGTCACATAAGAAAGGTTTATGTAAGTCTACATTTTAAAAAAAGGGAAGGATTTCTGTTGATTTTAACGTGATGCCAGAATTATTTAAAGGATGCTTGATGAGTACTTAAAATAAAAGTTTATTTATTCACTCATTTAGTCATTCATATATTCACCCAACAGAATATTATCAGTTGTTATACTTACTGCTTGTCAGACATGCAACTATTTTGGGGGAATGGTTAGGGAAAAAAAAAAAAGAAAACACAGATGAACAAAGAAAAAGCCTGTCTTCTTTTGGGAAGCTAAAATTTTACTGGAGAAGACTGAAAAATATAAGTTAGGGAAAGTGTGGTATGTTGCCTAATGTTATCACTTGCTACAGAGGAAAATAAAGTGAGGCAATAGGAGAAGATGATATGGTGAGTAGAAAGCTATTTTAGATTGATAGCAAAGGGAGAACTCTAAGGAAATGACATTTAAGCAGAGATCTAGAAAAAATAAGAGAAATAACTATGAGAAAGTCAGGGGGAAAGAAAGTTGTAGGAAGAGAGAGCCCTAAGCACAGACATCTTGAGGTACACAGGTACCATATTTGTTATTTGTTATTATTATTCTTTTTTATAGAGCCAGAGCCTCACTCTGTCGCCCAGGGTGAAGTGCAGTGGCGTGATCTTGGCTCATTGTCAACCTCCACTACCTGGGTTCAAGCGATCCTCTCACCTCAGCCTCCTGATTAGCTAGGACTACAGGATGCCACCACATCCAACTAATATTTTTGTATTTTTAGTAGAGATGGAGTTTAGCCATGGTGGCCAGGCTGTTCTCAAACTCCTGACCTCAGGTGATCTGCCCACCTTGGCCTCCCAAAGTGCTGGGATTACAAGCAGGAGCCACCGGGCTAGGCCATGGGTATCATATTATGTAACACCTCATAGGACCCTCTTAGAGCCATGACTGACCAAGAGTTAATCATGACATCTGAGACTCAGATACTATTTGAATAAAACTCAATGGCTGAGTGGTAGTAAATGTAGTATATTTCACAGAACTGTTGTACAATCTCATGTCATCTGGCACAATAGAAACAATTATGAATTGACTAGAAGAGTCAGCAACAAATGATAAATTATATACAATAGTGAGCATGACAAAGTAAACTCCTCTGACTTGGGCCTTGTGTTTAATTCAAATTAAAAACAAAACCCTATCAGTAACTGGGGTGAATACATTTATGCCACACTGAATAACCTTGAAATTGATCCTCAGAAATAAAAAGTAGAGTCAATATCCAAAAAGATTGCAGCAAAAGAATGGCATTATTAGAAAAAATAATTTTTGAATAATGTAATATATAGATATGAGCTGCTGTATTAGGGTTCTCCAGAGAAACAGAACCAATAGGAGATATATATATAAAAATATATTTCTATAAAATATATATAATATATATTCTATATATAGAATATAGATCGAATTCTATATATATATAGATTTCTATAGAATATATATAGATTTCTATAAATATATATATAGAATATATATAGAAAGAGATTTATTATAAGGAATTGACCCACATGATTATGCAGGTTAACAAGCAGCCAGATCTGCAGTCTACACCAGAAGAGCCAATGCCATAACACTCCCAGTCCAAAGGCCTGAGATCCAAGACAGCCAAAGCTATAATTCCAGTCCACAGGCCAACAGGCTCTAGACCCAGGAGCCAATCTTTCAGTTTAAGATGGAAGGCAGAAAAAAAGAAAAGAAAAGAAAACAACCTGGTGTCCCAGCTAAAAGGTAGTCAGACAGAAGGAATCCCTCCTTATCCAGGGAGGTAAGCCTTTAGGTCTTTTCTGGCATCTAACTGATTGGATGAGGCCTGCCCCCATTAAGGATGGCAATGTGCTTTACTGGGTCTACCAATTTAAATGTAAAGTCATGCAAAAGCACCTTTATAGAAACACCCGCAATGTTTAAGCAAATATCTGAGTACCATGTGGCCCAGTAAAATTGACAAATAAACATTGTAAGTCCATCCCTTGTTAATTTAACCACCCATATGCATCTCTTTCATACCCAATCTCCAAATGAAGACAATAGCAAGGTCTGAATCTCCTAACTTGATACATCTATCTTGTGTACAGTGGAAAATGTATCACCACCTGCTCTAAAAAGGAGGTAAAGTCATTGAGTGACATTTGCTTTTCTTCATATCCCATAACTTAATTACTATGATGGATTAGTCAGTTTGGTTTCATATGACAAAGTACCACAGACTGGGTGGCTTATAAAGCAGAAATTTATTTTTCACTGTTCTTAAGGATAGATGTTCAAAATGAGGTTGCCAGCATGATTGAGTTCAGGTAAGGGTTCTTTCCCAGAATACAGACTGCTGACTCCTTGTATCCTCACATAGCAGAAGAGGAAAAAAAGTTTTCTGGGGCGCTTTTTTTTAAATTAATTAACTTTTTTTTTTTTTTATGGAATCTCACTCTGTGGCCAGGCTGGAGTGCAGTGGCATGATCTCAGCTCACTGCAACCTCTGGCTCCCGGGTTCAAGCGATTCTTTTGCCTCAGCCTCCTGAGTAGCTGGGACTACAGGTTTGTGCCACCATGCCCAGCTAATTTTTGTATTTTTAGTAGAGATGGTGTTTCATCATGCTGGCCAGGAAGGTCTCGATCTCCTGACCTCGTGATCTACCCACCTTGGCCTCCCAAAGTGCTGGAATTACAGGCATGAGCCACCGCACCCAGCCCTGGGGTCCCTTTTGTAAGGGCACCAATCCCATTCGTGAGGACTCCACCTTCTTATGTCTAATAGTTACCTCCCAGTGGCCTCATTTTCTAATGGCATCACACTAGGAGCAACGATTTCAACATGTGAATTTTGGGGGAACATAAACATGTAGTTTGTTGTCATGATGTAAAATTAACAATACTTCAATACTCTGTTATATGTCTTATGTTGCATGACCAGGAAATAAGAGAGACAATAAAAAATATTTTATACAAACATGCACATATTTATACCAAAATAAGAAGGAAATGCTCATGTCAATTACAGTTATCTTTTTCTGTAACTAGTCACATGGTCACAGCTGGCTGTGACCTAGGATAAATCCCTGCTTCTTCTACTACCCAATCTGTATTTCTTTTGGCTTCATTAACTACCTCAGCTGATCTTGGGTGACCTAGACGTTTATTCTTGAAGAAACTTAGCCATTAGTAGTCTTGACTGGATTCAGTTGTTTTCTGTTTTCCTTTGACCTTCATCAAAGAGCATTGTAATACCAAGAAATGCTTTCAATGATCTTTATTCCAGATATAGCCTTCCTTACCTCTGTTGTAAAACAGTAGACCAATCTACTCTAGTAGTCAGAGTCAATAACTACAGGCAGTGTAGTAACTCTTCTTTGCCTGTTGATCCTGAGGCATGAGGAGTTCTAAGTGACCCAGTGGCAGTCTTAACTAAGTGTCAGGAATCTTTTTTTTTTTCTTTTCTGGGTGAAAGCTCTTCCCTCTTTGTAACTAAGATCTCTAGGTTAGCAGAGCATAAGGTTTCAGAAACAAAAAGCAAAAATTTTTTAGTGGGTCACTAGGAATAATGGTGCTACTTCTATTTCTACTCTTCCTATCCTGGACCATGAGTTCTGGCAATGGGAGAAATAACTCATCTATGGACACTGATTTAGAGCATATACAGCCTTCTAAAGAACCTTGTTCCATCTTGTGAGATATTGTCACCTCACTGGCACTATAACTGAGCTTTCAGAAAACTCTTCTACTGTTTTATCAAACCAGTCATCTCAGAATAGTGGGAAACATGGTAAGACCAGGGAAATCTATGAGCATGGGCCCAATGCATCACTTCATTTGCCATGAAATGAGGTTTTCTTGTTTGTTTGTTTGTTTTGTTTTTTTTATTAGAAGCAGTGTTATGTGGAATACCATGATGGTGATAAGGTATTTGGTAAGTGCATGGATAGTAGTTTTGACAGAAGCAGTGCATGCAGAGAAGGCAAATCATATCCAGAGTAATTTTCTATTTTATTAAAAACAAAATGATGCCCCTTCTGTGATGACAATGTTTCAAGTAACCAATCTGCCACCAGGTAGCTAGCTGGCTGATCACCCTGGGGAATGGTGCCATATTTGGGGCCAGATCTATCTACAAACTTCTTTCCCAAATTTCCAATTTATATTCTTTTCAAGTCTGAGATCATCCAGTCAAACCATTGGCTACAGAAACAGCCCATGAATCCATCTATGATTGCCCTTTTGGCCATTTCTTCTTCCAAGCACAGGGAACAACCTGGCCTAAGTCTTCTTTCCTTTTCATGTCATCCTAGGAAACTCCTTATGAAGCCATAGATGCAGGCTCAAAGAGAGAAGACAGTGTGGCAGAAGTGGCAACCATGGGCATTTGGGCCACTTTATGTAACTTACTTGTGCCTTCAGGGCCTTCTCAAGCCCAATCACATACATAAAAGTTCCATTTGATGATGAAGTGCTGCTATGTAAGGTACAATGTTGTGACTTGGTGGGTTAATAACATCTAATTCATTATGGGAAACTCAGGTCACATGGTTGAATTTTCACCCATGTGAAAATTCAGTTCCGACTAAGGTCCAGTAACATACCAACAGCTGTTTCTCAAAAGGAGCATAGTTAGCCACAGCGGATGGCAAGATTTTTTTCCTAAGGGCCTGTACTATGATTTACCTATACGAACCTATCAAAGGCTCCAAACAGAATGCCTGTCACTGCCGTTTTGAGCACCATTGGATCTACTGGATCATACAACCCAAGGGACAGAGTAGCTTGCACAGCAATCTGGACCTCCCGTAAAACCCTCCCTTATTATGGGTCCCACTCAAACTAGCAGCTTTTCAGATCACTAGGTAAATGGGAATACCCAAATAAAGAATATTTTAGCTCTAAAATCTAAAGAGGCCACTAGGTATTGTCTCTCTCTCTCTCTCTCTCTCTCTCTCTCCTTTTTTTTTGGCTGTAGGAGGAACCAGATGCAGCAACTTATCCTTCAACTCAGAAATGATATCTTGACAGGACCTATGGACCCCTAGAAATGTTACTGAGTTAGAAGTCCCCTGATTTTCTGTTGGATTTATACCCTCTGATATGTAAATGTCTTACCAATTGGTCCAGAGTAGTTGCTACTTCTTGCTCACTTGGTCTAATTAACATGATGTTATCAGTGTAATGAACCAGCATGATATCTTATAGAAAGTAAAGATAATAAAGATCCCTGTGAACCAAATTATGACAATGGCCTGAAGAATTTTTATAACCCTGAGGTAAAACAGAAAAAGTATACTTCTGGTAGTGCCAGCTGAAAACAAACTACTTCTGGTGGTCCTTATGAACAAGAATGAAGAAAACAGTTTGCTAGATCAATAGCTGTATACTAGGGACAAGGAGATGTGCTAATTTGCTCAAGCAATAAAGCTACATCTTGTACAGCAGCTGCAATTGGGATTACCACGTGGTTAAGATTTTGATAATCCACTGTCATTCTCCAAGATCCATCTGTCTTCTGCACAGATCAAATAGAGGAGTTGAATTGGGATAAGATGGAAATCACCACCCCTGCATTTTTCAATTCTTCGTGATGGAACTAACCTCTGCAATCTTTTCATAAATACTATACTGCTTTCGGTTTACAGTTTTCCTGGTTAGAGATAGTTCTAGTGGCTTCCACTTGTCCTTTTCTACCATAACAATCTTCACTCCACAAGTCAGCTGCTGAGTATGTATATTCCTATTGTGCATTCCAGAACTGGGGAAGTAACCACAGGGTGTGTCTGGGGACTCACTGGGCCCCTTGTGATTTGAACCTGTGTAAAAACTCCACTGCTCACCTGACCTCCATAAGCCCCAGTTCTAACTGGTAGACACCAGTGATGTTTTATGTCTCCTGAAGTTAGTATGGGTTCAGGGACAGTGTCCAGTAGTCCTTAAAAGGTCTGATTGTTGTGGGAAACTGAGGACAGGAGAGACCAATATGGAGAACAGGAGGATTGTTTATTTTAGGTACGCACTGGCTCAGTGGATTTGCATACAAAAAGCTGAACCTTGAACAAAGACAGAGTGGGGTTTTTATAAGCAGACCTACAGAAGCAAAACAAAAGCAGTTAATCATACAGTGATATGTCACGTAACGTATAGCATAACATAACTTGTGGCCTTGCATAGCTGGTGACCTTGTAGCTGCATTGCAAGGAAAACAAGAACGGGCTAAATACAGAAATTTGTAAAACATAATCATGCTTAAGAAACCAGGGAAATAATTTGTCTTTCTCTTTTTTTCCTCTTCAACCTTGCTCTGGATTGGGGGTGTCTGGAGCCCATTTCTTTGGCCTTGCCTTTCCGGACAGTGTTACCTTATAATTGTCCTTGAAGTGAGCTTGCTAGGTAGAGTAAAGTTTGTTCTTTTCTTTGTAACCCTTGCCTTGCCTGTTACTTTCCTTAGAGTGAATGAATGCATATTTATTTTTAAGTTTCTATCTCATGATTGTTTCCCTTCCCTTAATGCAGAGTTACACTGGTAAAAGGCTGTGGAGTCACTTGTGGAATGCTGGCAGAAAGAGTAACAGTCCAGTAGTCCCCACTTATCTGTAGTTTCACTTTCCATGGTTTCAGTTACCTGTGGTAACTGTATAGTCAAAGTAGTTGACTACTGTCCAAAATATTAAATGGAAAATTCCAGAAATAAACCATTCAGATATTTTAAATTATGTGCCATTCTGAGTAGCATGATGAAATCTCACATCATCTTTCTCCCTCCTTCTTAGGACATGAATCTTTTTTTATCCAGTGTATCACATATTATTCAATTAGCCATCCTGATTATTAAATTGACTGTTATGGTTATTGCAGTGTTTGTGTTCAAGTAACGTTTACATTACTTAATAAAGACCCCAAAATGCAAGAGCACTGTGACTAATTTATAAATTAAACTTGATCGCACACATGCTTATGGTAGGCCCTATCATCCTAATCTTAATCTTATTCATCTGTGGGAGATTAAGGCCGCTCATGCCAATATATTTATGCATAAAGTTATTTTTAGATATATTATACTTTTTAATGTCAAGATATTTTGAATGCTCATTCTACTTATCCGTGAGAATGAGTTTTAAATTTCTTCAATATAACATTAATGTATTCATTACTGTGTTTAGAATGACATTTATATATATGTAATAATTATAATACATGAATGGAGTAATATATATCCTAATGGTTCTGTTTCCATAACTAATACAGATTTTGATACTGAGAATGGTTCAAAAGGAAGAGATTTTTAAAGATGAGTTTGTTCAGAAATGGTTCTGGGGTTTTTGGAATTGACTCTGGGACATGACTAGATTTAGATTCTGATTGATGCAGAATGGCTGGGCTCCTGGCTAAACTCTACCCTCAAGCCTGGAATCTTGGCCCTAAGTCACCCTTTAGTGAGCTGTTAACTCTTAGCCATCCATGGACTGCAGGCTGAGTGAAATGAGCCCCTTCGGTTCCTGCTCATGAAGGGACAAGGTCAAGGTCAAGGGGTTCAAAGTCAAGGGAGCACTCTCCTCTCATAATGACACTATTTTCAGCAGTTCAAAGAGCACTGATTGCCCATGGCATGATCTGGCAATAGAGATAAATAAATAGTCACCATTGGGTACTCCTAACCAACCACTTATAAGAAGCAAAGATCTCGGTGACTGAGTATATGATACTTTTGAATATTTGTCTCAAATTTAGAAATATAAAGTAATTGGCTGATTTTTCCTAATGTTGCTAGACAGACTGGGAAAAGAAAAGGATGAGCTCAGGAATTTGAATTACTAGTTTAAGCAGCATATACACAATCTGAAAGCTGTATGTATGCTGAGAACTTTACCTCCTGTAGACATAGGACTAAGAATGCTGAAAGTCAAATTCAGGATTTTATCCTTCAACTGGCTGAAGGTAGAGCTCATGGTCTCTGTGATGGTGAATTTTATGTTTTGACTGGGGCTGGGTGCAGTGGCTCAGGCCTGCAATTCCAGCACTTTGGGAGGCTGAGGCAGGAGGATCACTTGACGTCAGGAGTTCAAGACCAGCCTGGCCAACGTGGTGAAATGCAGTCTGTACTAAAAATACAAAAAATTAGCTGGATGTGGTAGTGCACTCCTGTAATCTCAGCTACGAGGGAGATTGAGGCAGGAGAATTGCTTGAACCCAGGGGGCACAGGATGTAGTGAGCCGAGATCATACCACTGTACAACAGCCTGAGTGACAGAGCAAGACTCCAACTAAAAAAATAAAAAATAATAATAAAAAATTTAAAACTTGACTGGGCCACTGGATTCCCAGATAGCTGGTTAAACATTATTTCTGGGTATGTCTTTAAGGATGTTTCTGGAAGAGATTAGCATTTGAATTGGTGGGCTGAGTAAAGCATGTGGCCCTCCCAGGTGTGGGTGGGCACAATCCAATTTGTTGAGAGCTTGAATAGAATAAAAAGTTGGAGGAAGGTTGAATTTGCCCTCTTCCCTACTGTGTGAGCTGAGACATTGATCTTTTGCCATGAGTGCTTCTGGTTCTCATGCCTTCATACCCAGACTGGAACCATCATTGACTCTCTGGGTCTCAGAACTTCAAATTATGCCAGCAACTTTTCTGGGTCTCCAATTGGCAGACAGCAGATTGTGGAATTTCTCAACTTCCAGCTTCCTGTGAGCCAATTTCTTATAATAAATCTTCATATATATATATATATATATATATATATATATATATATATATATAATCTATTGATTCTGTTTCTCTGGAGAATCCTAAAACAGATTTTGGTATCGAGAGGGTGGGATGTTGTTATGATAAGTACCTAAAAATGTGAAAGCAATTTTAGAACTGGATAATGGATAGAAGCTGAAAGAAGAATATGCTAGAAGAAGCTAAGACTCTTGTGAAGAGACTTTTAAAGACAATTCTGGTGAGGGCTCAGAAAGAGAAGAGAGGTAGAGAAAGTTTCTGTTTTCTTAAATAATACATAAATCATATATAGAACACTGCATTATGGCTGCCATTATGGTCTCAGGTGAAAATGAGAAACATGTTATTGGACAATGGAGCAGAAGTGATCTGTGTTATAAACTAGCAAAGAACTTTGCTGAATTTTATTTATGTTCTAGTTGTTTTGTGGAAGGTAGGGGTTGCAATCAATAAAATTAATATTTAATTGAAGAAACTTCTCAGCAAAATGTTGAAGAAGTGCTTGCTTCTTTCTGACTTTTCATAGTAAAATGTGTGATGAGATAAATGACTTGAAGACCAAATTATTAAGAAAAAAGAACTAGAAATTAAATATTGAGAAAATTCTCAGCCTATCCATATCACAAAAAAAATGAGAAAGTGTGTTAAGCGAGAACAGTTAGGATGTATTTTGTGTTGGTGTTGGGGACTTCACGTTGCTTTCAACAGTACAAATGGCCTTCACTCAAAACCATGAGCAGAGGGGCTGCCCCAAACTGTGAGGGTAGGGTCACCCAAAGCAATAAAGATGTAACTCCTGATCCAATAATTCTGGAAGGCAGGACACCTACCCCAGTGGGATCAGAAGGAAGAGCATCTAGCGAAAGAGAATTATCCTTGAACCTTAAGATCACCTGGAGTTTCCTTGCTAGGTTTTGAACTTGCTTGAGACCCATCACCCCTTCCTTCTTTCCTATTTCTCCCTTTTGGAATGAGAATGTTTATCTTATGCCTGTCCTACTATTGTAGCTTGGATGCACACAATTTGTTTGGTTTCAAAAATTCACAGCTGGAGAGGAATTTTGCCTCAGGATGAATTGGCTTTCAAGTTGCACCTATATCTAATTTAGATGATATTTAGGTAAGACTTTGCATTTTAAACTTTAGAGGTGATGCTAGTGTAAGTTAACTTTTGGGGCTGTTAAGTTGAATATATTTTGCATGTGAGAATGACATGAATTTGGGGGGAAGAATAGAAAGTTATGAATTGAATATTTCTTTCCCTCTAACCCACAATGTAAGGATATTTGGAGGTAGGGTCTTTGGGAGGTAATTAGGTCATGAAGACTCCACCCTCATGATTAGCAGTGTACTTGTAAGAAGAGGTCAGAGACTAGCTTGCCCTCGGTCTGCCATGTGAAGATGCACGAGAAGTGAGCAGTCTGAAACTTGGAAGAGGAAGAGGACCCTCACCAGATCCCCACCATCCTGGCACCCTCATCTCAATTTTCCAGTGTCTAGAACTGTGAGAAATAATTTCTGTTGTGTATAGGCCACCTAGTATATGGTACTTTGTTATAGCAGGCTGAATTAAGACAGTCTCCACGAGTGCCATAACTCAGATTCTGTAGCTTTACAGATAGGAATCACATCTAACCCACATATCACAGTAGCTGCTGTAGCAGAAACTCAGAACTACCAAGTCTTATAAGACTCAGGGCTGGATGTCACAAGTTCTTTACTGCTTGTTTCAGGAAATACCTACACATGACACTTGTCTGGAGATGACATCCCCCTTATACAATTGCCTCCACAGGTTGCTCCCTTTTAAATCCAGTTCTCTCACTGTGATATCTAGAATCTGAGTCACACACATATACCTAAACTCCAAGATAATCTAGACATGCTTGTTTGTTTCTTTGTTTGTTTGAACTTATGCTTTGGGAAGTGGGACACACAGTGTGGGTGATTATGAAATATAGGGAATATGTTCAAAGACATGAAGGACAAAGATTGACTAGAAACTATATTTGAATTATTGAGCAGGATTTGGTTGTCATTTTAAGAGCTGATACTGACAAACAGAGCCTAGAGTCAAGAAAAAATGATCAGGGTGATGACAAGGCTGAATAATGACTATTATTAGGCTTAGATTGGAGATAATATTTGCCTTCATTTTTTTATTCTTTAAGTATTTGTAATATGAGAAATTAAGGTATCAATTATAAATTTTGAAAAGAAAATTATAATGAAATTTACTGATTTGACTGCATTTTTGAAAGTTTTACAATCATTAAAGCTAACCATTAGTAGGATATTAGAAATGTAAAATAAAATTATATCAAGAGATCTTAGCATCTTTTTTTTTAAAAAAAAGCTTATGTTGAAATACCACGTTATGTTACAAAAAACAATTCCTCTTGCGTTTAGTTCTAGCAGTTTTTCTTTCCAGATAAAACGATGATGTTCTTCTTTCTAGAGAATGAGAATGATACAATCCCTTACATTTCCAATTTTGATATAGTTGCTAAAAAGTTCAAAGTTAAATGTTTCTTTCCAAGCTCAGTAACTGTTCTAACTTGGTTGCAATGCTTTCATAACCATTTCTATTATTCTCCCTATCTTCAGGGAATTGCTCTTGTGATCTCTATTTTTATCAATGACTTTATTTGTATTAATGTTTGATTGTATGTTTTCTCAAATATATTTTATGGAGTAGGGAAAAAGGGAGGATGTAAATTATATCTAAACATCATAACTATTGTTTACTTATATTACTTATAAAACTAAGTATGATATTGAAATACATAATATTCATGATCTTTTCAAATCTATAATTTATCCTTTTTATCATACAATCTACAACCAAAACCATGGGTTACCTAGTAAAGTTTATCTCTTTAATAATTTGGTAGGTGGAAATCAAATATCTTAAATTGCTGAATCAATTTTAATGATAGGTTTGTAATCTATTTCATATACATATTTGCAATGATTCTTTCATGATTATTGCTAAACAGTGTGTGTTTCATAGGTATTGTTTCAAGTGTAACTGATTAATTATTCATTGCATATCCACAGCATAACAGCATTTTTACATTGTGAATATGCAAATCATTTCTGAATATAATTGCCTATTACATTAGCAAATATCCTGTGCATAATAAGACACAAGTATGTTTTCTTTATATGCTTTTGTGTGTGTGTGTGGGTGGGTGTGTGTGTGTTTAGAGGGGAGAGATAGTGAGACACACATTTTCTAAGGTTAATTTCAATATGGCCAATTTTTGAAGAGGTATAGGTTTAAGAAGAGATCCATCTTGGTTTTTTGAAGAAATTGGATAGAAAAATTTAAAATATTTCATACTTTGCAGGAAACAGATTTCCATTTGCTTGTTTGTTTGTTTGTTTGAATTTTAAAGTTTTGGTATTTTGATTCTCATATGTTTACCTGGAATTTAGCTGGTTGCATGATAGTTACCAATCGGAATTGTTACGAACCTGTGTTCTAGCTTATACACTGCTGAGGGTAACATCTGTACATGTATCCCCTAAACCTAAGGACAGAAAAATACATACGTAAGTAAAATATAAGAGAGGTATTAAAAAGAACATATAAACATATGTTATTGTGCTTCATCCGATAAATTATGATTCATCAGATCTAGGGTGAAACCCCATGGAAAACACTGGTAGGACTTCTGTGTAACACTCCTGCAGGCAATGTACTATGACAAATTAAATGTCTTATAAAGACTGTGCCTCTCAAGTTGA
Source organism: Pan troglodytes (assembly GCF_028858775.2). Classification (NCBI taxonomy): domain Eukaryota; kingdom Metazoa; phylum Chordata; class Mammalia; order Primates; family Hominidae; genus Pan; species Pan troglodytes. The sequence continues at coordinate 77,176,157 of NC_072403.2, read as the reverse complement.
GGCAGACTATGATTGATATTTTTGTCAAGTGATGGTCTCACAGTACCCTTTCTTTTTCATGCGATTAGTCATTTTCCCAACTATAGAATTATTATATATCAGTGGAATGTTATTACAGTCTAGAAAATCTGAAAAGAAAATTGCAGAATTAATATCAAGAAAAATATTATATAACTGAGAAATATTTTACCCAATCATAATTGAAAAGTGGAGCTTTTTTATAGCCTTGCATAAAGCACCAGGAGTCCATATTTTCAAATCTCTTCAGGATCACACATGCTTCTGAAAAGCCGAGGTACTTGTCTGCTTGAGAGACATGTACAGAAAAATTCTGGAAGAAGCAAGACTTGTGAACCAAAAATAGGGCTTAATTCAAATTTTTTACATGTGTGATCTCTCTCTCTCTCTCTCTCTATATATATATATGTCAAGGTATGTGTGTGTGTGTATATATATATATATCAATGTTTGTGTATATATGTCTCAAGATGTATATATATATATATGCACACACATTAAGATGTGTATTTATAACAACTATAAATGTTAATTTAAAATTTTCAGTGTTTTTTTATTAAACAGATATTGTAGAGTAGCTTAAGTAGAAATTAACACTGAAAATTTTTTATATGTTCTTTCTTGCTTTGAGCTCATGATACTAATGAACTAGTTTTTAATATTTTAACACAGTATTGTAAAAAACCTGGCAGAGATACAACAAAAAAATAAAATTTCAGGCCAATATCCCTGATGAACATTGATGCAAAAATCCTCAATAAAATACTGGCAAACCAAATCCTGCAGCACATCAAAAGGCTTATGCACCACGATCAATTTACATAAAGCATTTTTGTGGATTTAAAATTTTATTTTTAAATTTCATTCATTCATCCATTCATTCATTCATTCATGCATGCATGCAACAAATCTTTGTAAAGTAGCTTTTAGGTGCCATGCATCAAAGTGAAAGAAAATAATGGTGAAAAAAGTATATGGAGTTCCGCCTTCATAGATTTATAGTCTTATATGTAAGAGTCAAACCTCTTTCACTGTTTCAGAATCAATTTCTATTCTATCAATATTATCATTCTCTAACCAGTCCTTAAAGTCTGTATGGTCCCCTAGCTGACTGACAGGAAAGTAAGATATAGGTTCTACAGGTGTTGCAATAACTAGAATGAATAGTAAAGAATATCATAATCTTAAGTTGATTGAACAGTTATACCAATTATCTGAAGGATTATCTGGTACACTGCAAAATAAAATATAAAAATTCTCTCTATATTATCAACTTGGATATAGTAAAATCAAGAATGAGATATGGAAGGATAATACTGTATTTCTTACTTACAAGGCAAACATATTTTTTTCTTAAATATTAATTTTTTTATTCTCTGATGGCCTAAAGAAATAGATGAAAAAATTTTAGATGTGTACTCAGAAACTACAAAATATTATCAAATTCTGTATTTCATTTAAACCTCAAAACACCCAGTAAGTTAAGGTGAGTGCTGTTACCTTCATTTTACAGATTAGAAAATAGAATCCTAGGTTAAATGGCTTAAGTTTGCATAGCTAAAAAATAAGAGCATTTTCTGAAATCCACAGCCTATGTTCTTCCCACATATCCTTACTCTGTAAGTTACATTTGATATATTCTTCAAAAGCAGGGTCAAAATTCACTTCCCCACAAAGTCATCCTGTTTTCTGAGTAGTTCTATATCATTTAATCTTCATTTATTCCACCTAACTTTCAAACATATAATTTCTTTTGCACTTTAAACAATTGGAAGTGGGGTATTTTAAACAATACTCTATACACATTGTTATTTTGTTTAGCTCACTACATTAAGCATACCATATTAAGAAAATATAATAATAGACATATTCACATGTTCCAGGTCCAGTCAGCAAACATCTACTCACTTCTCTTAGGAATCACGTTCAGAGTTGTAGAAAAGTCACAGAATAGCAAACCATAGTCCCTGCTTTAAATACCTTATCCCCTAATAGTGACACAATCCATAAATACAAATAATAATTCAAGACCAAATAAGGTAAAAGAACTACAGATAAGGTTCTATGCGATAACAAAGGGAAAACAAATTACTTTCTTTAGAGATTTCTTTTTCCAACTTTTATTTTGGAAAAGTTGGAAAGTAACTTTTGTGTGTGTGTGTAGGTTTGTTACCTAGGGTATATGGCATGATACTGAGGTTTGGGTACAAAAGATCTCATTACCCAGGTATTAAGCTTAGCACCCAATAATTAGTTTTTCAACCCTTGCCTCTCTCCCTCTGCCCTGCAACTAATAGTCTCCAATTTCTGTTGTTGCCCATGTGTACTTAAATTTTATATGGAGTAGGCTACTTATGTTTTAAAATCTTTCTGATCTTTTCTAGAGGGTAAAAATCAATGCAATCTGTATTACATTGTATACTAATGCAATAGAATATTGTTTATAAATAATATCAAAATAAATTATTTTAGATAAAATAAATAGAATAAGATATATCTACACAGATATATCTATGATAATGTAAGTAAAAATCATTCCAAATGTTTTTACTTTAGAATGCTAATGTGAGAATATTTTAATTTTTTTATATTTAGTAATTATGAGCAAAATTACATCAATAAGTTCAGTAAATAGTCTTTCATTGTTATCAATATGATACCTTTAAACAGCGAAAGAGATTCATTATATGTGAGACAAGAGAAAAATAAACAACCAATAACCTAAAGGAAACCAGCAAAGCATACCTTTTTATTAAATCACTTTTATTTATTTTCTATTTTTCTTTTGATTTCACTAACAACAACTAAACAGTCTTCTCAAAATAAAATGGCCGAAAGTACCCAAATTTGCAATATAATTTTGATTATTTAAGGAGAGACAAAGAAGTACTTCTATTCTGAGGTGTACTTATTTTCTAAACTTTTGGTGTTTTAAGTGAATGTCTTACATGCATCAAAATTCTGGCTATTTTTAAAAATCCAGTCTCATTCTCTGCATGTTTAAAAGTAATGAAAACAATTTGCAATGAAATGTAGTTACAATTTTGAAAACAAAGAATAACTTGGGTATTTTACAGAAGAAATGTTAATTAGCACTTATTAGTACACTTTTCCTACAAAGGAGAAATAAATATTTGAATGTTAGAATTTTTGGTAACACTTTCCTTTGTTCGCTGGTAAATAACTTTAAATTGGTTCAAAAAGTGCCTTGCTAGGTATAACAACTGGAAAGACATTTTATTGGTTATCAGAAATGCAGGTTGATTAATTTTTTTAAATAGAACATTCCAAATAATTTACTGCAGAGATATTATTTCAAAAGAAAGAAATAAAATTTAAATGTCTAATTTGCCTAACTCCTCTACTTTTTTCTCAGTACTGCCTTCCTCCACTATTAACCATCATGACTGGCTTTTTTCCTATTCTCTTGACTTCTTTTCTATGTTTTTTTCTACTTCCTTGTTTCTTATTGAGAGACAGGGTCTTACTGTGTTGCCCACGCTGGAGTTCAGTGACTATTTCCAGGTGCAATTATAGCACCTTAAAGTTTTGAACTCCTGGGCTCAAGTGACCGTCCTGCCTCTGCCTATCAAGTAGCTGACAAGCACAAGCTACCACAATTGTTTTTTATTTAATTTTAAATTACACACACACACACACACACACACACAGCTTTGCCTTGTTTTTGCTTTTTAGGTTGAAGTTCTATGCCTTATTTGTAAATCAGCTACTTGCTACCCTTATAGAAAACATATTTTTATTGTTCCAATATTCATGAAAATAATAAATTACTTTTGATTCCTCAAACATTAATTATAATACAAATTCTTCAGCCTGTTTTAAAACTGACTTTTAATTTCTAGTTTTTATTAATTTTCTGGAATTTTGGAAGAGCCATTTCTTTATGTAAAGGGTAATAACACTTTATCATATTACTTTACTGAATTTTGGTGAGGATTTCAGGTATTTTACACTTATATGATCAACACTCTCCATATTTAACTTCTGATTTCTTACATTGTCTGTTTATTTTTGAGAAAGGGTCTTGCTCTGTCACCCTGGCTGGAGTACATTGGCATGATCATAGCTCACTGCAACCTCAACCTCTTGGGCTCAAGTGACCATCCCACTTCAGCCTTCTGAGTAGCTGGGACTACAAGTGCACCCCACCATGACCAGCTAATTTTTGTGTTTTTTATAGAGGTGGGGTTTTGCCATGTTCCTCAGGCTGGTCTGGAACTCCTGGGTTCATGTGATTCACCTACCTCAGCCTCCCAAAGGGCTGGGATTATAGGCGTTTGTCACTGTAACCTGCTTCTTGCATTGTTTACAATTCGCTGTCATCCAAAACTAAGTTATCTCCTTTTTATATGTTTTGATTGTTTACATTAATAACCATTTCTACTTCATAACAGGCCCGAGTTATACAATGGACTTGGAAAAATATAATATCAATGACGGATCCAATGGCTTTATGATTATAAGCAAGATGATCTATATGATGGACAGTTACTGAATAGAGTCCACCAATTATCCTCTTAATATGGGTGTCCCCTTAAAATCTTTTAAAGGTATTCTTGAAATATAGAGATACCTACATGAGCTTTAAATGAACCTAACTAGTGCATCTCAAACACACAATGTGTACGTTAAATAAATTGGGTGTCTGGTGTTTTGCCCATGGTTGAAAAACTAATACATAAATGTGTTATTGTTGTTCTTATTGTATCATATCATAATATATATCATTTCATATCATATTATATCATTAAAGAAATTATATCTTCCATCATATATATGATGAAGTACAGAAATTTAACCCTGAGACTTATGGGAATGCAAAAATCACTCTTGTAATTACCCAATGATAATTACATCTCATGCATTCTAGCTCTCGAGTAACAAAATGTCATTTTCTAAGTGAATGAGTTAACGTGTTTCTGGGCTGGGTAGGTCACTGAATGTTATTCTCAGTAGACGATTCATTATATTGAGTAATACATTTCTTATTCAATTATATATTAAGTCTTTTGTCTTCTAATCATCACATTTGATTAAGTATGTGCTTAGTCCTGTATGACATGTAATGTATTGAGAAAAATATTTATGATTAAATTGATTATGACCAATAGTACCAAGATTCTTTAGTAAGAAGTAACACAAATATCGCTGGCTAATTGAATCAAAGATATGTTACTGGAAAGATATAATGAGCTCTCAGAATTAACAGAAGGCTAGCTAGGAAAAAGCACCTGGGAGCTATTTAGAACTAAATCAGGTGCAGAGATTTAGGGATGGGATACAGGATAAATCTCAACATGATCAGTGTACTTTTCTCTTTTGATCTCTGATAAGAATTATATTCTAAGGAGGGAAGATTTGATTGAATAGTTTGATCCACTGGCCTAAGAGGAAAGTGTCCATAAATATAATGTTAGTAGACCTTGTTCAATTGGAAAAGCAAATTCTTCAAATAATATCGTGGTGCTTTCAGAACAGCTATAGACTGTTTCATAGACAGAAAACAGTAAACATTTTTGTATGCTGGTAAAACAACTCTATTTAATGAGCAAATAAAGTTAACTATTGAAAGGATTAAAGAAAAAATACAATTAAAATTTTCCAAGTGGAAAAATTTTGACATACCACTTATGATTGAAGAAACAAAGCAGTATAGATTTAGAATAAGAAAACTTAGGCTCAAGCCATGACCTTAAAATTTTTAACAATTTGATCATAGACAAATGACAATCTTCATATTTTTTATCTATACATAGCTGTTTTATCTGTTTTATATTATTAAGTGAATACCAAATAAATCAGTGTGTGAGAATAACACTTTGTTAATCATTATGCAAACCATAATTGAGTTTACTATTGCTTGGAACATGTCAGTCTTTTATTAAACACAAGCAACTTAAGAGTTTTCTTGATATTTGCTGCTTAACAACAGAGGAGTGGTAAACACATGCACACCAGACAGATATGGATTTTTCCTTATTTTCTGCTCACTTTGTATATATTTGGATGAGATGTAAAAATTATATCAGACATATATATGTTTGTGTGTATATATATATTCATGTGAATGTAAATATATATGTATAAATATACATATTATATATGTCCTTTCAAAATACAGTTTAAAAAATAACCATTGATTAAACTTTTTTCTTGATTCCACACTGTGACAATCAGTATTGTGTGAGATAATCCAACAGAACCTGAGTGATATAGATAACATTATCTGCTCATAAAATATTCGTAATGCATTCTGAAATGTTGTTATTCTCCACTCTTTAAAGATCAGTGAAGTGCAAAGTTCCCCCAAGTAAAGTCGCTCCAAACAATGATGATAGTACTTAGTAACTCTGAGACCTAGATTAAGTAAAAGCTTTTAGGTTTTAGACAAGAAAATAGTAAATAGAAGTGTAATATTTGGAAAATGGATTAATAGAGTCAAAGAACAAATAATTCATCTTGATAGAATAAAGGTAGTGATCTCTTTCTAATAAGTTCTTATAGGAAAATAATTCTGTACAAGCCATGTTTCAGTTTTCTCTTTTATTATTTTTGTCCTTGTGTTTTTTTGTGCTTTTTTACCCATTGTTCTTAAAAGTGTATTTAGAGCACATACGACATAAAAGGGCCATATTGGATATTGTGTGACATATAAGTAATCTTAAACGTGTATTTCACAGTTTATAAATTTATAATATATTGAATAGGCAAAATATGAAAATAATTGATGGGTTAAAAAATAAACACTACAAGAGGCAGTGATAATGTAATATAATTCAAACAAAGACAATTTTAATGAGAGAAGAAAAGCTTTATGGAAAAAGTGGCATTGTGGTGGGTACTTGAAACATTGATAAACCATAGAAACAATAAGATGTTTCTAGGAAATAATAATAAGAAAAAGATAGGTCAGAGAAATGAAACAACAGAAATAAAAGCCTTTGTGTGGTAAAGTAGAGCAGGCATCTGCAGGCAGGTCTTTGAAATTGAGTGATATGGTTAAGCTTTGTCTCCCCACACAAATCTCATCTTGAATTATAATTCTTATAATTCCCACATGTCGAGGGAGAGACCAGGTGGAGGTAATTGCATCATAAAGACAGTTTCCCCCATGCTGTTCTGATAGTGAGTGAGTTCTCACGAGATGTGATGGTTTTATAAGGGGCTCTTCCCCCTTCACTAGGCACGTCTCCTTTTGGCTGCCTTGAGAAGAAGCTTGCTTGCTTCCCCTTCGCCTTCCACCAAGATTTTAAGTTTCCTGAGGCCTCCTCAGCCATGCTGAACTGTGAGTCAATTAAACCTCTTTACTTTACAAATTACCAGGTCTCAGGCCGTTCTTTATAGCAGTATGAAAATGGACTAATATATTGCGTAAATTAAAGAGATTCTACTCTCCAACCACTTCACTTTACAGATGAGAAATTGAGAGAGATTGCATGAGCTGTCCAAAGACAGTTTCTACTCCAGGCAGAAGTGGAGTGTCACTATGTATCCTGGGTCTTAGTCATTTTTCATTATTCTGTACTTTTGGTTGAATTTTCAAGCACATGAAAATTAGGAGTACATTCCCACTAGTATCAGTTAGAAATTGAAAGATATGTCGAGTTAGGTCTTAAATTCCATGTGAAGATTTATCATTTTTACTGATCAGTCCTATGGAGCCAAAGAAGATTTTGAAAAACAAACAAACAAAACAAACCAATAATCTTGGCTTTGTGTATAATTTTCTAAACAGATAAATTTTTCATCTGAAATACATTTCATCTATTTAATGTTGTAATTCTTAAGTGGCAATTTTACTATCTAAATTTGCATTCAAGTATAAAAACACATCAACCATTTTTATTTAATTTATTCAATGTCTCTCTCAGGATAGGATATGTTATACTGTGGTGCACAAAGACAAAATCTTAGAAGATTAACACCGAAAACATTTGGTTCTGGGTTACAGAAAATTTGCTGCAAAACTGCAGGAATCTCTGAGGCAGTTTTTTTCCCTACCTAATGACTCACTCTGTATTTCCAGCTGTTTCAGTTTATTGCAACTTCATTTGTTACCACCAGGAGGGAAGAAGAGGACATGGGTGGAGCAATGACTCTTTAATGCTTCTATCCTGAAATGACCAACACCAGTTCCTTTCACTTTTCATTGACCAAAGTCTCAACTTACTTCAATAGGTATATGTATAAAGGAAGAGACACAAGACCTCAGTAATGTCTACCATCTAGGATTTGTCATTTTAAATCTTTATGAAAATATTTAAATTTCTGTAATCATTCTTAATCATCTTGCATAGATTTGGAAATTATCAGATATTCAGAAGTAACAAAAGTTTGTTTATTATTTCTTCTGTACTCCCCTCCAGCTTGCATTTCCACATGCAGGGTTTTCCTACTTGTATCAATTTTTCTTTTTCCCCAAAATTTAAAAAATATTTTTATGGGAGATTTCACAATTATGTCATTTCACAAATGCTTTACCAATTTCAGTTAATTTCAAATGGTCAAAAACCAGAAAATTTTACTTTAACTTTCAGCCTTAAACATATGGTAAATTTGTGTTTTGAGAAACTCTGAGTATACATTCCATTGTATCTCCTGCAGTGGCATACCTGTTTGGATTCATTTATATTCCACCGCAAAATTTCTCTGTAGGTACTAGAACCAGACAATCTTGCTCTCATAATGTCTGATAGGAGTTTTATTAGTTTTTAACCAATGCAAGAAAGACATTTTCCTAACCTTTGAAATTATTTGTTGGTTGGATTACATAGCTCTCCCCCTTCTCCACACCTTGTGACATATACTACATCAACTTTTAAAGGGAAACAGTTTTTCTCTCTTGAGATTAAACTACCATGCACGATAGAATATACAAATGTTAAATACGTCAATAATCAAAACTTCACAGGAATCCTGTATCCCACAATATACAATGCAGATTTTCTCAGAAGATTACCTATATCACAGGGAAATTGTGGAAATTTTGGATCAAATTACTTTGAATGGGAAGTGCTGCTTTCTCCTCTAATTCAACTCTTCTTCCCTTGCTTTGTCTATTGTCAGTGGATTTTTCCCCCCACTTTTAAATTCCAACAATTTTTTTTCTGTCACTAACTGGAAAATGATATCCATGTTAATATCTTCGCATTTTTAACTTAAAAGTTATTTAAAACTTTATTTAAATTTTTATGGGTATATATTAGATGTCTATATTTACAGGGTACACGTAATGTTTTGACATAGGTATACAATTTGCAATAGTCACAACAGAGTAAAGGGAGTATCTGTTGTCTAAAACATTTATCATTTCTTTGTGTTAGGTACACTCCAATTCCACTTTTTTAGTTTTTATAAAATGTACAATAATTTCTTGTTGACTACAGTCACCTGATCATGCTATCAATACTAGATCTTTTTCATTTTAACTATATTTTTGAACTCATTAACCATCCTTACTTTTCTCCTTCCCTGCAACCCTTTCCAGCCTCTAGTAACCATCATTCTACTCACTATCTCCATGAATTCAATTGTTTTCATTTTTACCTCATACAGTAAGTGAGAACATGTGAAGTTTGTCTTTCTGTTACTGGCTTATTTCATTTAACATTATGACCTCTAGTTTCATTCATGTTGTTGCCAATGATAGGACCGCATTCTTTTTTATGACTGAATAGTACTTCAGTGTGTATATGTGCCACCTTTTCTCTATCCACTCATCTGTTGATGGACATGCAGGTTGCTTCCAAATCTTGGTTATTGTCATTAGTGCTGCAAGCAGCACGGGAATGCAGATATCACTCTGATATATTGATTTTTTTCCTTTTAATATTTATCCAGCAGCAAGATTGCTGGATCATATGGTAGATTTATTTTTACTTTCTTGAGGAACTTGCAGATTGTTATCCACAGTGGCTGTACTAATTCATATTCCTACTGAGAGTGCTTGTGGGTTACCCTTTCCTCACATCCTCATCAGCATTTGTTATTGCCTGTCTTTTGGATAAAAGCAATTTTAACTGAGGTGAGATAATATCTCATTGTGGTTTTGATTTACATTTCTCTAATGATGTTGAACATTTTTTATACACCTGTTGGCCATTTATATGTCTTGTTTTTAGAAATGTCTGTTCAGATCATCATTTGATTTTTTTCCTGTTATTTGAGCTCCTTATATATTCTGGATATTAATTCCTTGTCAGATGGGTAGTTTGCAAATACTTTTTTCCATTCTGTGTATTGTTTCTTCACTTAGTTGATTGTTTCCTTTGCTGTACAGAAGCTTTTAGCTTGATATTATCCCACTTTTACACTTTGCTTTGGTTGCCTGGGCTTATGGGATAATACTCAAGAAATCTTTGCCCAGACAATGTCCTGGAGTGTTTCCCCAATGTTTTATTTTAGTAGCTTCATGACTTATATTAAGTTATTAATTCATTTTGATTTACTTTTTGATTATGGTGAGAGATGGGGGTCTAGTTTCATTCTTCTGAAAATGGATGTCCAATTTTCCTAGCACCACTTATTGAAGATACTGTTCTTTCCCCAGTGTATATTTTTGGCATCTTTGTTGAAAATGAGTTTACTATAGATGTATGGATTTATTTCTGTGTTCTCTATTCTATTCCATTGGTCTATGTTTTGTTTTTATGCTGGTACCATGCTATTTTGGTTACAATAGCTCTATAGCATAATTTGAGGTCAGGTAATGGGATGTCTCCAGTTTTGTTCTTTTTGCTCAGGACGGCTTTGGCTATTCTGGGTCTTTTGTGCTTCCATAAAATTTTAGGATTATTTTTTCTGTTTCTGTGAAAAATATCATTGGTATTTGTATAAGGATTTCATTGGCAGTTATTTTGCTTGAACTAATTCAAGTGATATGTTTGAACATTATGAGCATGGTTTATTTAAAAATGTGTAAATTCATGTTTACTTTTTCAAAAGTGAAAATGGAGCCATATTAATACTTTTATTAAAATGTTACTTTATGCTGTAAAAATGTGCTGTTTCCTTTTGTGTATCATTTTAAATTACCAGTGTCTTTGATTTCAGATGAAAATAAATATTAGAAGAAACATTATTCCGCAAGGCACCAAACATCCATTTATTAACAGCCCTACATAACTTTCCACTGTTTTTGAACAGTAATAAATTGGGAAGCTCCTTAGAATATGAAAATTCTATACTGAATTCCACATTTTACTATGGTCTTGTTTTAAAAGATGTGTAACCAAATTAATCTTTCCACAATAACTTTGGAATCTAACATTTGCAGTTCTGTGTCTATCAATTTTTTATTGTACTGAACTTTAGAAAGTTCTTTATCATTCAAAATGCAGTAATTTTTCTTTTCATAATTAACATTCTATTCCATTCAAGTACAATTACCTCTTCCACTCCATCCTGCGTAAATTGAATTTCCTACTTGTTCTTACACTTTAACTAGGATCTTCTTCACTTTATTCAAAACGAGATAGAGTTGGAATATTAGTGGTCTTAGTAGATGTGTTTAACCATACCTGTTTTATCCCCCAAAATATCTCATCATTAAATCAATACACAAGCCAGTTGTTTTCTATGTGTGCACTGGTCTGTATATACATCAGGGTGTGTGGGTGCGAGAAGGGATTAGTTATAAAAGAGCAATACTCAACTGCTCAGGTGATTTGAAAAAGTTCTAAGAGATAAAAGTAAATCTGTGTATCAAAATAAATGCCGTGTTATCTTGGCATATGTTTTAAAGACTTCTTTTAGCAAGCCTTCTTAGAAACTTTGAAGTTCTTAGGTGACTTTATAGATATGACTTTATAGATATAAAGCACTTTTAAGCTTCCTACCTTAAGATTTATTTTAAATCCTCTTAATCTTTTCAATGAGATTAAGCTTTACTAAGAATTGAGTCTGATACAGTAGCATTTATATTGTAGGGGGGAAATGCCTGAAAAATCAGAAAAAGATAGGATATTAGAAGTTTGACTAAGTCACTACGTAATAAAAAGAAAAAAGTTTCAATTTACAATGTGTACTCGTATATCCATGTATACTGTTTTGAAGTAGCACTCTATTAACTTTAACTTTCTATTGCTTGTATTTTTATGAATCTAGCACAAATATAGCTATGGTCTACAGTGACTTCTATTTTGAAGGCCTTTCTGAATCAATGCAAATTGCTTTTAGAGTAATTTCATTAAAATATTGTTTTTAGAATAATTTCAATGATGGATGTCATTCACAATAATATGTATATGACTTATAAAATATCTCAATCTTATGTGTTACATCAGAACACTGCATTTACAAATAATTCAAATATATAAAAATTACAGTATGTTAATATTTTTCTGCTAGGTCATAAAACAGTTAAAGGAAAATCACCTTGGATAAGTAGAGTATGATGACCTCAGTGGGCGTTTAATTTTATTTTCACATATTTCAATTTAACAAAAAGGCAGAAGCTACAACACAACATTCTTTTAAAACAAACACCAGGATAATTCATCTGGAATTAATGAAGAAGAATAAGAAAATTATTTCAAAGCCTTTCTGGCAGATTGGAATAGCTTAGAGCCTAGATATATTATGTGGGAGTCCAACAGCAAGAGCTACAGTATAAATGTCTCAAGCTATATTATCCTTTTTGTCTTTAGCTTTCAGCAGCTTCCTTCTGATGTGTCTGTAGGGTTTTGTTTTGAATGTATAGATTTCACTGTATTTATTGAATCTATCGATTTATGTGTTTTAGCACAGTGGGGTCATATTCAGCCACAATTTCTTCGAGGTTTTTGTTTTGCCTGTTTTAGTACTGCATTCTTTCATTTCTTTTCTTGGTACATGGATGTCTCAAATGCTAGAAATTTTATTCTCTAACAGGTCTGAGGCTCTATTCATTTTTTTCACCAATTCTTTTCTCTATTTAGATGGATAATCTTTATTGATCTGCTGTCAAGTTCACTGACTTTTCTTTTCTGTCATCTTCATTCTGAATTGAACCCACCCAATGAAAACTTTCACTTCAGTTATTTCAATTTTCAATTGTAAAATTTTCATTCAATTCTTCTTTATATATTTTATCTATTTGCTGAGACTTTGTATTTTTCCATTGAATTCAATAGTGTTCTCAATTATTTACAAGGGCATTTAAAAATAGCTACTTTAAAGTGTTTGTCAGATAAATTCGACATTTAAACATGGGCATCTATTGATTGGCTTTTCCCATATCAGTTGATATTTTTCTGGTTGTTCATATGTTGAATAATTTTAGACTATACCCTAGGCATTTTAAATAATAAATATGAGATGCTGGATCTTATTTAAATCCTATTGAGGATATATGCATTTTATTTTAGCAAGCAGTTGATTTGTTTAGTTTCAGGTCACAAATTCCAATGTCTTCCCTAAGCCTTGTCTCCAATGTCCATTCTGTTTTCAAACCTTTGTTCTGTTTGTATTTGTATTTATCCTAAGTGTTTGCCATCAATGGTCAATCTGTGATATGGTTGGTGGTCTATTACTATATTTTCTTTGTCTTTGGTATGCTGAATAAAATCAGATCCACATCTGTGCAACACAGGGGTGATTTAGGAGTTTATTAAAAATGTGATGGGGTCACTTTGCTTAGCTCCTCCCTCTGCCATCTCCCCTGTGCACTCCAGTTCCCTTTCCACTTAGACCTCTTGCCAGGAAGTTGGGGTTTAATACTCTGCTCTTCACTTCCATGACTGCACCCCCATCTGATGCAAGAAGCAAAAGAACAGGCAATATAAAACAAAAACAATAGGAGTCGCCCCTACCCCATGGAAAAATGACTGTAGCAAACAGAAAGGAAAGTTCCCCTCCCTCATAATTTTGACTACTATAAGCTTTTGTCACCATCAGCTATCACCACCAGCATGACGGAATTGCTTAAGGCTAGTACAAAGAAAAAGAGAGAAAAACAAAAACAACAAAAAAAGGGATGTGGCACAGGGAGGTTGGGATGGGGAAGGAATCTGGTATTCTCTTTAGGCATTGGGAGTCTCCTTTCCCACTCTTTGAGTCAGAACCAGAGTTCTCCCATCACTCTCTAACTCCATCTGTGGCCAGTTCTGAAGCATTGCGTTCAGACTATGGATATTTGAGGGGAAAAATGGTAAATTCACTGGCATTTGGGTCTTCTACCCATTTTACCTGCTACTGTTTGCTTGAGTCAGTCCTCATACAGCAGCTGCAGGCTTTCTATAGCTATATTCAGTGAGAAATAGTAGAGTGGAATGTCATTATTCCATCTTCCCTGGAATCAGAGTTGGTATATTGTTATCTTGACAACAGTGTCTCTATCTTGATTATATATTTCCCACAAATAATTAAATTTCATTTTTGTTGTTTTTTTTTTTGTTTGGAAGTCCTAGGAACTTATAACATCTTCAAAAATATTGAAAATAATTTTTTCTCTATAATTAACATTTTTATAGTTTGTAATAAATTGCTCAAAAATATACCACTATTTTATAGTTTATTTTACATACATTGATCAAACATCAGTATTTTCTAGTGTAGTTTACTTTTGATAAATTTTGTAATTAATTTTATTTTATAAAATTGGTGCTGTTTGTTCATGCATTCATTTTTAATTTTTTTGTTGGAAGATCAATTTTGTCTTTATTTATTAAATATTCCTAATTATTTCCACTTGACACTACCTATATCTGGATTCTCAATGCCATAAAAGTGCACATTTGTCTATTCATACAAAATTTTTGCCTGTTTAGATATGTGTTAAGGCCAGTGCTCTCCTGGTTTTTTTTTCTGTTGTTATTTATATTTTTCTTATCTATTTTCTGGATATTTTTTTCATATCACTTAAAATCATTTTAGCCAATCTCCTTTTAAAAAGAATAAACTCATTGGGATTATAATTTGAATTGCACTAAATTTTACATTAAGGTATGAGGACTAGCATTATTGTAGAATTAAGTCTTTCCACAGAGAAGCAAATTCTAACTTGCGGTAGATTAATTTTTTGGGGGGATGTTACTGTTTTGGTTCTTTAACTTGCAAAAGGATATATCTCTTGGACTTAAAATATCTATCTGTTATTTTGATTATATACATGGGTTTATATTCAAATTTGGTCATCTGTATTGTTGAAGTTTTTCATTATGAGAATATTTTTATAATGTCATTTTATCTCCTTGAGAATGATTTTTGAGGCCAGGTTCTGAATATGGTCGGAAGTAAGTTGGGATAAAAATAGAACAGAGTTAATTTTTAGCTTTAATTTAGTGGTGACGTTGGAAGTCAACTTTATTAAGGTACTGTTAGATTTCTTCTGAGAATTTTTGGTGAACAAAATCTACTCTGCTCGCTAGTAACCCCAAGAAGATCCATAAAAGATCAGTGGTTTGTTTTACAGGAGCTGCCTCATAAATGCAGGAGAATACCAACTGATAGTGTCTCCTCCCCTCAGCTAATAAGGATAGCCACTTAATAGGTATAACCTAGACTTATTTTTTTTTAGCCAAATGTACTTAAATAGAAAAATGTATAGACTATGAAAGAATATTTATTTAAACTTTGCTGGATTTTCCAGAACACTCTCCAGACTTCATCATGCATATAATAGAGCATAGTTTTAGTATGTTTGATTTGATGCTCTTAACCGAAAGCAACTATGGTATCATCATCCATTCAGTTGCACTGGACAAAATTTTAATCTAAGTATCATCTTCAATTTCAATATTTTCCACATATTCCACATACTATCTGCCAGCACATTTTTTGAGCCTTGCTTCTCTAATATCTCTGAAACTTGACATCTTCCATTACGTTTGTTAAATCCGGGCCCAATGCTTGAACATCTCTTACATGGATTTCTGCACAATCTTCTGGTATAGGGGGTCTCTTCACTAACAATACAAGTATTGAAACCACATATTGCCAGTGATGCTTCCAGTTATTAACCTTTTTTGCTGCAGTACCTTGTTTACCTTGCTTATTATTAATGAAGTAAGTGCTTTTAAGTTGTACATTATTTCTCCTGTGGGCAATCTTTTATAATTTATCTTCTCCACTGCATCTTTCATTCAGTGGTTTTCTCTATATTATGACAGAAGCAGAATATGTACTTTAAATTCAAAGAAAAAAGTGTTTCACACAATAAATGTGTTTTAATGCCTGCTTTGTAAATTTCCAACAATTTTTATACATTATTTTTGTGTTCGCAGACAAGAGACTTCTAATTCTGTTTTTCTTTTCTTGATAGTGTTTAAACCACTTTTGCCATAGCAAGAACAAAAGGATATTTATGTAATTGTTTGTGGATTTAGGCCTTTTGCTATTTAAGTGAGAATTTTTCCAATAAAATTCTAACTCTTTAGGGTTGTTTGGTGACCTTGCATGAAATACTGGACTGGGAGTTGCATGACCTGAGATGTTTCTCAAAAATTTGATTCTCTTCATTGTCAAGATGCTTAATTTTGGAATGTCTTATTTATTTTCATGGCTTTATACAGCCATTCACATCTTAAAACACAGTGTGTAAGTTCTGATTTATCATTAATGAAACCAGATAAATATTAATATTTTAAATTGTTGTGATTTTGAGCTTTTGGGGGTTGGTGTTCATCATATTAGACTATTATTCTTCATAATATGGTTTAGATAGTTATACTCTGAGAAATATCAGTGATGCTATTTTCTTTTATACTTTTGTTCTTATTACTGGCATTTTATTCCACAGTTTGTTCATGTTGGTTTGAGTTTTGTTTTTTTTTTCACTTGTCGGTTTTATAGGACACATTTTACTAAACCCAGAAAATATTCTTAAATCAACTTAATTGGATATGCTCAACATCACAGTATACTGAAATTAACAGTCTGAGCTCCACAAAGGAGTCTGGCAGCCATTGGCAAACTTGCCTATTATAGGACCTCCTATTCTTCCTCAGGATAACTTGTACACAGCATACCATGAACACATACATATCAATCTGAATATTACACACTTTAATGAAAATGAGTCCATGTTTTCTTATGTTTAGATAAATATGCATATAAATGGAAGTTCTAATATTTTCTTCCTGTACATGCACAACAAATCTATTTTTTTTCTGCCTTGAATATACGTCACCCTAATTTGTGGACTGATAGACAGCTAGGAGATATTATTTACAGTTAAATGTGATTTATAATTTTTTCATTTTTTTTATTCTAGATGATTTATTTCCTACAGAATTTGATTGCTATTTCAATTAACTCATTATTATTTTGCTACATAGGGTAACCAGAAACACAATCAAAGGCTCTAGGCAAACAAAACTTGCACACATTGCTGGTCACTAAGCTATCCCCATGTACTCTATCATTTCACTGTGGGGAAAATATGACATATGTCATTTCTTCTGCATTGAACTGTCTCTCAACAAGCTCACTTCCATGCACCCCCATCTCCTCTTCCTGGCAGGTCTGCCAGAATGTTTGATGACTTATTGTTACTATTACATTTATCCTGCATCATCAATAAGCAAGTCCTAGGAAGGGAATACAGATTAATTCACTAAATGATACATTGATACATTCTCAGTATTATTGCCTGTTACTCAAATGTTAATGCAATGGTTATGGCAATCTCAATGTAAAATAAAATATCTCTGACTTAATAATAGTAGGCCATTAAATCACAAAAATGTCTGAGAGCTCTCTGGGGAGTGTTAAAATTGAGCAGCCAAAACCAGCTGAGGAGGAAAAAAAAACAACAACAATCTGAGTATCTTTTGCTTTTCTTTCTTTTAAATAATCTTTTTTATAGAGTAAATTGTAGGGGAAATTATAAGCAATCTAAAATCACAAATGTATGGTCTTTAATGTATTATACAGGTTTTATAAAGGCACATTTTTTTCCCAAAATAAGCAAAATAAAGAGAGTCACAAACTATTTAATTGTAAAGCCTAAAGATAACCTTGGTCAAATTTTATTCTGATACTATTTTAAATTATTTTCTTTCCAATATAGAACAATATTAGTGACTGAACACCCAGTTTTAAAGAAACAATTGTGTATAGGCTATGGACAAAAATAATTTGGAGTGATTCTAGCCAAAATGAGACAGGAAACACAAAGAAATGTAATGCATTCTAATCCTTCTATTTTCTTCTGTGGTTTACAAATTTGCCAAGGTGTCTGGTAATTAGGTTAGAGTGCATAGTGAGATCATTGAAAGAGAATATGTTTTCTCCCCTATTTACTTTATTCTCTCTTCAAATAATTATGAGTTCTTGTCATATACTAGGCAATGTTCTCTCTATTGGAGGTGTAACAGAAGATAAAACAATGCCTGTTAAGGTTTCACTCTGCTAGAGCAACAAATAGTAGGCAAAACAATGAATATTTATATATTAGGAATAAAAAGATGTTACTGACAAAATACAGCAGGGTAAAAGATTAGTTATAGGAATGGGTCCTATCTGATAGAAAGTTATCAGAGGAAACTTCTCAAATAAATTGACATTGAGAAGTGATCTGAAGGAAGTGAGATAATGAGAAAATTGATATCTGGAAGGAAGGACACATAAACAGTCCTTGAGTCAAGTGAGCATATGTTGTATTCATGAACCTGAAAGGGACTATATGGTTGGACCCGAGTGAGCAAGAGAGAGTGATAAGAAAGATGATTATCGTGGACTGATACAGCTTATTCATTTGCCCCTGTCTCCAGTTTACTCAGGCCTTAGTTAAAACAATAATGAATCTGCTTTGAAATACATATTTTAAAACATAAAATCACCCTATGAACTATTTGTTTATTTTTTACTTTATCACCTTATATTGTTCTTCCATGAGACCTGGCATTGAGAGAACAATACCAGAAATAGAGATCTTTTTTATTCTCTTCATTTCTGAGTTTATTCTAGGCTTTTCATGTAGCCTTATGTTTGTTACTTTAGGAATGTACTTGAAAATATGCTTGTCACAAGGACACAGTGAATGAAAAAGCAAGAACTGAAATAATAGCTTTTAAAGATGGCCTGAAAATGGATTATCTGCTTAGCCATTCTTTGTTGTTTTAAAAGTTTTTGATTGAAGAACGTATGAAAGAGAGTGCGAGCGAGCACGCATATATGTGTGTGTGTATTTCCAATCTGAATACCAGAAGACTACAGTAAAACATACCGTGTTTCAGATGTATTTAGAAAAGGCAATATGAGCAAATGGGAGGATATATTAAAGGCAGGAAAAAGACAGGAAAAAAATATTACTATGGGGGGCTCTTTTCCCAGTGACCACCAAGCTTCTGTTAGGCACATTGAATCCCTGTGGATATACTTGTAATAATGGATAGAAAATGAAATTGAAATCTAAACCCAAATAAAGTTCTCTTAATTTGATTTTGTCCTCTGGCATACCATAAGACATGAATAATTAAATAATGTTACAAATTAACAGCCTTTCCTTGTGTTATTCAACAAACTTATTTGCATTCAGTCTTCTTGATGTGTGTGTACTTTTCCCTATACATTTTCATATTCACAATATAGGCTGAAAAGTCACCTATACTCTCTGTATGTCAGTTTCATCAACTGCAAACTGAGAATGATAGTAATTACAACATAAGGTGAGTATAGGAATCAGTGCAATAATCTATTCATAGTGCTTAGTACGCACACTGACACATAGTAAACACACCATGTGATAATTATTGCTATGACATAGTACCATTTAGGAACAACCAAAATAAGATTGAATGAGAAAAATCATTTTGTATATCTTTCACATTGCTATGTTGCATTTGATTGCCCTTCCTGTCTACTGTACTAGGGAGAAATAATAGGAATATAAGGAAAATAGAAAGACAACAAGGTTGGTGGGGCAGGTTCCAGTTATGTCAAGGGCAGTATTCCCCAAAGTATATTTTTCAGAAATTAAAAATAAATTAATTATATTGTTAAATTCTATATTATTTAGCTCTTTGAGAGATCTTCCCCCCATGGCCAGAAAAAGAGGCCTCAGTGTCACTGAGATGATAACACAAAACGAGCACCAGAAACAACAAAAAAGTTGTTGTTTATCCAAGATTTTTCAAATAAAACAAGCTATAAATATCTAAACATCCTGCTAGTACCTCAATTTTCTTTTTTACTTTTTTTAAGGAGAAGGTGCAATTAGATTAAACTGAACACTAGTAAAAATGTAATTTAGAAGAAAAACAACAGATTTTGTTATCCTGAAAACCTAGTTCAGGGAAACGCACAAGAACTGAGAAAGAACATCAATATAAAGGCCTTGATATGAGAATAATAAGCTGAGGTGGCAGCCTTTTTTTAAAGTCAGAGCTATTGTATGATCTTTGTGTTATACAATTACATGTATGGGACTTACATGTAACTTAATAATTATGAATGAAATACAGTTTTAATTTGCCTGAATCCTGGATTGCAATTATCCATCTTAGTGCTATTTTTCGAAGCATAGATAAATAAAAACTGATTACATGTTTGGAAAAATAGATAATCTGTAGAGAAAATCAGTGTACTTGATGTATCCCTCCCATTGCATATTTCCTTCTCAAACTGAACAGAATCAGAGAATTCCATTTGCTAGTTACGTTTTCTTTATTTACATATTGGGTTGTGAGCATGCTCTGAGCTGCTGCAATAGGTTTAAGTCCACATTTTAGCAACACCATATGTAATGTGCTGGGATGATTCTAAATATCTGATAAACTTGTACTGAATTCTAGTACTGTTCAAAATTACAGCAAAAGAATATTCTAATAGTTAAAACATTTAATAATATGAGCAGCAGTACAATTTTCACCATTTTATGTCCTATTTGTTTCAAATATTTAAATTAACTTTATGCTAAAATAGTGGAACTATAATAAGCCAAATCTTTCGAATTAGACATTAGTGTGTCTAAAGGCCATAAATATAGAAATAAAAATAAACACATTTTTGGATGGTATTTCAGTATAACTTTGGTGAAAGATAGATGCCATGGTAGAAATAAGTTCGGGCCAGGCGCGGTGGCTCACGCCTGTAATCCCAGCACTTTGGCAGGCCAAGGCGGGCGGATCAGCAGGTCAGGAGATAGAGACCACCCTAGCTAACACGGTGAAACCCCGTCTCTACTAAAAAAAAAAAAAAATACAAAAAACAAAAAACAAAAAATTACCCGGGAGTGGTGGCGGGCGCCTGTAGTCCCAGCTACTCCGGAGGCTGAGGCAGGAGAATGGCGTGAACCCGGGAGGCAGAGCTTGCGGTCAGCATAGATCGCTCCACTGCACTCCAGCCTGGGCGACAGAGCGAGACTTGGTCTCAAATAATAAATAAATAAATAAATAAATAGTTCGGATAATTAAGGTAGAAATTAGGGTATAAGTATAATTATTTTAGAACAGCATGATTCTTTTGAATAGGAGAACATAGGAACAAATACATTATTTAGGGAGACATTTCTAGTAGGTTTTAAAGAATAACTTATGTGCTAATTTAATTTGTAGGTAAAGTGAATTTTAGTTACCCCTAGCCAATCTTCATGGTCAAATTGTATCAGCAATTAAACTTTATTAGGGAAAATAAGATAAAATAATTTGCGTGAAGCGACTAAAAGAAATATCGTACCAATGACCTCTTGTAATAAATACTATTCACAAAAAAGTTGTGTAATCTGTTCATGTGTCCTTAAAAAGACAAAAACAAGCCTAATTGGAAAATCTCCAAGCTGCTTAGGGAGAGGCCTCAGCCCTCTTATATTTCAACTCTAACCATTGCCATTTATCAGAGTGAGCGTTCAATAGGCCCAGCTCAGATGAAGGGATGGAGAGAAGAGGACTATGACAATGATAAAGGGTGAACTTATCTTTATTGGTTCAAAAATTATTTTATTTGGGATACAACTAGCAAAATGGAAAAAAATACAAACTTTAAAAACAAATTACTTTGAAACAGATTCTTAGTCACCTAGGCTAGAGTTCAGTGGCACAATCATAGCTCACAGCAGCCTCGAACTCTTGGACTCAAGTGATGCTCCTGCCTCAGCCTACAGAGTAGCTAGGATTACAGGCCCGTGCCACCATACATGGCTATTTTTTTTTCTTATTTTTCTGTAGAAATGGGGGTCTCGCTATGTTGATTGGGCTAGAAAAGATTTCCAAAATGGTAAGAGTTGCTCAGCATGTCCTCTCACCAGAGGAACATAAATTTAACTGCTGAAAGTTATTTATAAAAAAAGAAAAAAATAAAGTCTTTGACATTGTCTTAAATGGCATACAACAAAGGGAGAAACACCTATTAGAACCTTATGGTAATCAGAGACAGAGTCTGTGGTATTTGAGTCTTGATTGTTCCCTTAATTCCTCCCTCATTCCCACCCAACAAAGCATCACAAAAGCTCAGAAGCTCCAAAGCAAAGAAGTTCCTTCACCCCCCAACTCCTATTCTAGGACTACAGTTTCATTCTGAGAGGGGCAGGCCACCAGTAACTCTGATCTCTGCTGCTGTGATAGTTGACAGTATAGTGTAGCCATATCTTGTATGTGTACTAGAAAACCAAAATCTTAATGGCTAACTTTATTGTGACATTTGTTTTATTGTGATGATCTGAAATAGAACCCACAATATCTTTGAGGTATACCTGTAAAATCAAAAGTACAAATGATAAGATAAACACACACACAAAAAGTGAATGAATAAATGAATGCACATCAAAATATGCCTGACAAAATTAAGTTTATTTTTTGTTGCAAATCATATTGTTATATACAATGTAAGAAAACACTTGTTAATCATGTATCTGGTAAGGTACTTTTAGCCAGAACTTATAAAAAACACTTACAATTCAATAACAATACAGAAATAAACACATTAAAATATGAGCAAAGCATTTAAGTAGTTACCTCTTCAAAGAAGACAGCAGTGGCCTGTAAGCACACAAAAATATACTTGACATCATTAGTCATTTAAAAAAATACAAGTCTAAACTTGAAAACGCTACCACTTTACAACCACTAGATCAAATATAATAAAAATATAGACAATAATTTTCCATTAAGATGTAGAGAAATGGGAACCCTAATATGTCGCTAGTGAAAATGTAAAATCATCCAGCAATTTTGGAAACTATTTTGGCAAGTCCTCAAAATGTTAAATATAAATTTATCATATGACCCATCAATTCCAATTCTTACATGTTCTGAAGAAAATTGAAAATATGTATCTACAGAAAAGTTGTCCAAAAATGTTACAGTAGCATTAATAAAAATTTAAAAATGGAAATAATCCAAATGTCTATCAACTGAGGAATGGATAAATGAAATATGTTACATCTGTACAATGAAAGATTAGATGGCGATACAAAGGAATGACATACTGACGCATGCCACTAAATGGACTAACCTTAAAAAATTATGCTAAAAACAAGACAGTCACAAAGACAACATATTGGTCATTACCATTTATAAGAAATATACAGAAAAGGCAAATGCATAGACACAAAATACATTATTGATCACCTAGAGCAGATGGGGAGATGGGAACTGAATGCTAATAGATTCTTTTCCTGGTTAAAAAAAAAATTCTAAAATTAGATTTGTGATGATAGTTGCACAAATTTCTAAATATACTAAAATCACTGAATTGCATACTTTAAATGGTAAAGTGTATAGTTCGCGAATTATATCTCAATATAGCTGTTTAAAAAATACATAGAAATTTTACACATAAAGCTATTTTTTAATAGTGTAATGGAGTCATTATACAGGTAATCAAATTAAATGTTCATTTAAAAACTTATCTGTTGGAATTTTGCTGGAATTTGCACAATATTTTCTCTAATTCACTATTTTTAATATTCTCATTTTTTAATTGACAAATATAAATTGTATATATTTGTCATATATAATACCTTGTTCTGAAATACACACACGCATGCACACATTAGGAATAGCTAAATTGACTCGTTAATAAGTGTTAGGGAAGCAGAAGGAGTCAATATTCTGCCTAAGACAATCCCTAAAGTATAAGCTAACACCTGATTTACTCTTTCTCTGTCCAAGCAAGGTTAGATAATCACATATAGAACTTTAAGAAATACCCTCCAACTTGTAGAAAAAATCAAGTGTGAAACCATAAATATGGTACATAGGAAGGGGAGAGTTATTTTCCGGACTCCTTTAACTGATAAGCAAAGATACAATATATCATGGATGGAGACTCCTGACATACCAGTTCTATCAAAGCAGAAATTGCAGATATAAATTATTATAAATAATTACAAAATGAAATTTTTGTAAAAATTAGACCAGAGGGAAAATAAAATTAGGTGGGTCTTGATTTTAAAAAAGTGGGTGTTGCAGTGGATTATGAGTTTTGATTATGCATCCAGCTCTGAAATGTTTATAAACTTGTTTGCTACTGACTCTTTAGTGCAGAATAGAAACAGAATAAAAGCCTATACTTAACACAGGGGCACAATGGAAAATGTTGCTATGCGTGTAACTGTAACTCAATCATTATATGTAACAGACAAGAAAAGAGAAAACTAGCAAAGAGGACTTTCATAAATAAAATGGTCACTTAAATTCAAGTAAGTTTTATGAGTATATCTATTTCATGATTTTACTTTTAACATATTATTTTAACAATGTGAAAGGAAGAAGACTGAATCAGTGAAAAATAGCTATATATAAGATCTTCCATTTTTATGTAAGTCTAATTTCAAAATATTTAACAAAACCAGTCATTTTCTACCATGTAAAGTGAAATTAGTAAGTATTTGTATTTAAAATGAAATAATTAGAAAAATATTTATTCATTTATTTATGTTAAAATGTTTTAGGAAAACACTGTCAGGAATTTCAAGTAGATATTTCAGAGGAAAAATCTGTTATAAAATTGTGTTGCAAAGAAAGGGGAATGCTTATACACTGCTGATGGGAATGTAACTTTATTCAGCCACTATGGAAAGCAGTTCAGAGATTTCTCAAAGAACTTCGAACAGAAATACCATTCAAACCACCAAACCCATTACTGGATATATATCCAAAGGAAAATAAATTGTTCTACTAAAAAGACACATGCGATTGTATGTTCATTGCAGCACTATTCACAACAACAAATACATAGAATCAACGTAGATACCCATTAATGGTAGACTGGATAAAAAAATGTGGTGATATATACCACAGAATACTATGCAGCCATAAAAAAGAACAAAATCACATCCTTTGCAGTGACATGGATGTAGCTGAAGGCCACTGTCTTAAGGTAATTAACAGCAAAACACAAAATCAAATACCACATGTTCTCACTTATACATGGAAGCTAAACATTGAGTACACATGGACATAAAGATGGGAACAATAGAGACAGGGAGCTACTAGAGAGGGTTGGGAGGGAAGGAGGTGGGCAAGTGCTGAAAAAACTACCATTAGGTACGATGTTCAGTACCTGGGTGACAGGATCATTCATACCTGAAATGTCACCATCAAGCAATATGCCCATGTAACAAACCTGCAAGTGTACCCCCTGAACCTAAAATAAAACTTGAAATTTAAAAAAATTGGCCGGGCATGGTGGCTCATGTTTGTAATCCCAGCACTTTGGGAGGCCAAGACGGGTGGATCACAAGGTCAGGAGATCAAGACCATCCTGACTAACATGGTGAAACCCCGTCTCTACTAAAAATACAAAAAATTAGCTGTGTGTGGTGGTGGGCGCCTGTAGTCCCAGCTACTTGGGAGGCTGAGGCAGGAGAATGGTGTGAACCCAGGAGGCAGAGGTTGCAGTGAGCCGAGATGGCACCACTGTACTCCAGCCTGGGCAACAGAGTGAGACTCTGTCTCAAAAAAAAAAAAAATCAAAATATATATGCTACAAATACATGGATTTTTAAAATCAGATATGTTTTCTGTACAGGTGTTTAATGTTAGTTTCTTAACATATTTTTTTTCTGCTTATAGTACAAAGTAAAACATTCATCAGGGTAGTAATTTGAGGTTTAAAAAGTTACCCATTAGAATTACATGTATGGTATTAGTATTTTGTATTATACAACTGAGGTAAACATAGCCATGCATTTAATATTATTTGTCCTTTCACAAATAAATATGTATATCTTAATTTCAAAAACCATTTTCTTTAATATCAACTCTTGTTGCACCCAGCTTCTAAACCCACAAAATTCTGAAGATTTTCAAATTTGTTCATTTAATGAGGTTCTGTTACATTTCTGCTTATATCTGCTTGTTTATCTGGAGTCATCTTAATAGTAGGTGAAAAAAATATTAAAGGCAAAAATTTTAAAAGAATTTTTAAAATCCTAGAGTGGACATTAGCCAATTGAATAGAATAAATATATGAAAATTTACATTATGTATTTAGCAAAGTTTATACTTTCAGATAATTTTTATATATTAAACTAGCCTTTAGTTAACAAAAATATCCAGATTATAATTTGTACCAAGATATTTTTGTAAACCTTATTGGTCACATGTGAAGGGTGATTCTTGTCTATAATTTATTGATTCATTTATGTCAAAATAATATATAGAAATGCTTTATTAATTTTAAAATTGTGGTAATTGTTATTTTTACGCTCTCATTTCAAATAAATGATTAGGAGACAATGAGCATCACCCTGTGAAGACAGGATATGTCTTGTTTTGGCCTGTGTCTATGAGTTTTTCATTCTGCAGACTAATTTTTACACATTTTTTAAACCAGAAATGTAATGGAGATTAAGGGCAATAAAATGGAGATTACCTGACAAAATATTTTAGCCAAGCTCAATTTTAGTAAGCCTATGATATTCTCAGCTCTTATTTTTTGAACTATAATGAGAAGAATATGGCAGCTGTTTGTCATCCTATCATTCTTCCAATAACTTTTTTAAGCATATTAATATGATTGTAATTTTATATTAATCATGTAACTGACTTGTCATTGTAGCATTTGTTCATCTCAGTTATGTTACCAAAATTTGGGTGTTTTATTTATTGGTATTTCTAATACTTTTAAATGAAATTTTGTGGAACAGGACATAAAAAGATTTGGCTATTCCTACCTTTTGCCATTGAATAAGATTTAAAACCAGCAATATATGGAAAGGTTTTGCTCTGAATTTTAATTTTCTTTTGAGAGGAGTTCAAGAATGTAACCATAAATTATGATTATCATGTTAGTAATAATAGCAATAACAACATTATGGTGGATCATTGTTTTTTAAAAGTGCTTTCGTACTCTTTATTTTTAGTTCTGTCTCTCCCTCTCTCACACACAAAGAATAGAAAAGGCATTAACTTCTATTTCAGAAATAGAACACTATGATTAAAGAGGTCTAATAATTTGGGTATGATCACAGAATTACTAAAAATCAAACCTAGGATTCAAACCCAGCACTTCAGAGATCAAAATGAAATAACTTTTCAATATAATCATGATGATGCTTTGGATTATTTCTTCTGACAAGTGACAGTGAAATATTAATTGAAAATGGATAAAAAGTGATTCTAGTATTATTGATTCATGTATTGGTGTGCCTATCTTGAATATTACATATTTATATTATATATATATTATATTTTTAAAAGGATTATATACCTTGTCTGGCAATTATCTTTACATAATAGTATTTGAGAGTAAAAAATGTAACAGGAATTAATAGAAAATGAATAAAAGTATAGCAAACTACTTTTTGTATAACATAGTATTCACATTGTTAGACTTTAAAGTTCTGAAATCAAACTTTGGTAAAAAAGAAAAATGTTTCCATCTATATACATATACCTAAAGCCATTACTATGAACAAATCTTGGTAACTGAAAGAGAACTGTACTTTATGGTTTTACATGACCATTTTGTGATCATTTGAAACACAAATCAGTAATTTTTACTGTCTTAATTTTTACCATTTTTCTTTTGCCAAAATGGGCCATGATTCACTGTAATCAGTTAAATGTTCATTCTTTTACCAAATACACTGTATGATATCAATTTCTTGCATACCCATACATCATTCCATCTATAATTACTAGTTCAAAAAATGAAGAATTTGTATAACAGTATTTCAATGTTAGCAATGGGTCCTAAACAGCAGATCCTGCTTATGAACTCATTTAAATCTCATAATAACCTTAGATGGACATACCATTATTTGTCAGTATCATAAATGAGGAACAGACACCAAAAGCATAACTGTTTGCCCATGCAATTATACAAATGTGGTTTATAGCACTACCATAATCCTTGATTGATTGATTGATTGAGACAGGGTCTTACTCTGTCACCCAGGCTGGAGTATTTCTTTATTTTCAGTTTTTCCTACTGTCACTTCTTTAATCCCCTTTTGCCTAAATGGCACAAATGCCTCTCCTTTTAGATATCTGAGATCAGTGTGGAAGGTCTACTGGAAATCTGCATTCAGTTATAATGATACAAACCTATACTATTCAAGTCTCTAGAGAATGTTCTAAAATGTAATGATATTTCTAAAACATTCCTTATACTTTGTAGTTCAAGTAGTGTCCTAAGTGTTCATGATGATAGACTTTATAAGAGGCCCCTGACTTGTATATGCTCGAATAGTATCTGGGTATATGCAAATACAGTTATAGTGAGCAAAGTGCAGAGCTAATTTTTATACAAATTTATTTGGCTTTCGTTTATTCGCGTAAAGGCATATGCTTACTCCTGGAAAATGTAGATGTATTACCCAGGTTTACCCAGTTCTCTATTATGTCCTTATATTTTAGATTTTCATTTTGTATTTAATATAAATGTAAAAACGTGTTAATATGTTCAAGTGAGAGAAAAAGAGCATAAACACAATTGGTCTTCAGCACATCTACCACCTTATACCCAACTTAATCATTTTCAGTATATTCCTTTTAATTTATGTTTTTGAACACTCACATAAGCAGAAAACCACATTCATTGTATTGGCCAAAGAAAAGATAAAGAGAGATTTAATCTACAAATGCTTAGCTTGCATCAGGCAAAGATGAAAAGTGGTCCTAAGTTGCTGTGACGAAAGTTTCACAGTAATTAGCTTTGAGGAAAACAGTGAAATCTTTGCTTTATAGTCATAGTACATGAAAGTTTCTACCTATTAAATGTAAAAGAAACTGTACCACTGAAGTCAGTACCATAAAGGTGTTATAAGCATATATTTGGTAGCCACAAACCATCTTCTGCCAAAATGATACTGTTATTTTTGTTTGTTTGTTTGTTTGAGACAGAGTCTCACTCTGTTGCCCAAGCTGGAGTGCAGTGGTGCAATCTCGGCTCACTGCAACTTCCACCTCCCAGGTTCAGGAGATTCTGCCTCGGCCTCCCTAGTGGCTAGGAAAACAAGCGTGCACCACCATGCCCAGCTAATTTTTTGTATTTTCACTGGAGATGGGGTTTCACCATATTGGGCAGGCTAGTCTTGAACTCCTGACCTCCTGATCCACCTGCCTTGGCCTCCAAAAGTTCTGGGATTACAGGCATGAGCCACCGTGCCAGGCCCATTTTACGGGTTCTATATTTACTTAGTAATTTTAGTTTATGGAGTAATTGAGTATGTAAGCCTAAGAAATGTATTCCAGTACCTTAGAATATGACCTAATGCCCAAAGTTTTGTACATTTTAAGTAACATAATGGAAATTCCAGTAATATTAGGATCCTCGATTTTTTTCCCTTTAAAGAGTAATTAATGATATGTAAGAAATGCTGATATAATCCAAACTAACAAATTAATGCTACGAATAATATTTATTACAAATTACTATAAATATTTTACTTTGTTACATAAGAGGTGCACATAATTCAAAAATCAAGGAAATTTTTCCTAAATAATCTAATATGTAAATTAGCAGAATCACATATGTAAGCCTAAGAAATATATGCCAAAATTTTTGTACATTTTAAGTAACATAATAGAAATTCTGGTAATATTAGGATCCTCAAGATTTTTTTTCCCTTTAAAGAGTCGTTAATCATATGTAAGCAATGCTGATATAATCTAAACTAACAAATTAATGCTACTCATAATAATGATAATATTTATTACAAAGTACTACAATGTATATATTTTGCTTTGTTACTTAAGAGGTGCACACATAATTCAAAAATCAAGGAAAATTTTGCTAAATAATCTAGAATGTAAATTACCAGAATCACATAATTTTGCCATCTTAAAATATTGAAGCTCAAACTCTGAAGATTAGCGACTTGTTCAGAGTGACAAAAATTGTCATAAAGAGCTGGAATTACAATCTACATCACCTAATTCATGCTTCAATTTCCTACTGTAGCTGTCAGCTTGTACCTCTTGGCATTATGAACTATATAAAGGAGAAATATGATATGTGAAATAACTATAGAATAAAAATTGCCAAACCTTCATACCAGCTACTTTTGTTATAGCTTATTTCCTTATTGTGTCTTATTATGCAGTTTATCCACATATTTTCATTGCACATGTATACATCCAACTCTTCATAGTGTCATACATATTCCATTTATTTCAATTTACTTCCAGTAGATTAAATGTGGCTCAGTCACAGTACTATTAAGGATGACAACCTCTCTGCATATTTAAGAGAAACTTGAACAAAGTAAATCAGTTATACTATTTTCCATGTTGAAGAATGAAATCTTGACATCCTCTGTAATAGCACAACTACAAAATTCTCCACCAATACTTTAAGGCAGAACATCTAGCTTAGGCTCCTATACTGAATATTTTCTTGCAATGCTAGCCAATGCATCTTGGTTTCTGTGACAATTTAATGCTGCAAAGATAAAACTATAATGAACCTTAAAATATTCTTCACCCACCCCTAATATGGCTTTAGCCATACTGAACTCCTTTAGTTATTTTAACACATCATGCTCCAAATTCCTCTGTGACTTTATTCTATATTCTTACTTGCAGGCATTTTTACCCAATCTACTCCCAATTTATTAGTAAATTCCTGCAGAAATTTTAAGAGATCAAATGTCACTAGCTATGTAGTATCTTTAAATCCTGGAAATTCAATTAATAAGATTGTTTCTCTTCGGCATCAACATATCTCACAAAGACATCTCCATATTATACAAACACTTTGTACATATTTATGCCTGCTAACTGACAATACAAATAGTATAGTTTGTGTTTCTTTTTAATATCTATCTGTTACATCGGATTATAAATACATTGCATTCTGTGTGTCTTATTCATCTTGGCATTTCCAGTATCAACTATAGTGATTGGTAAGAAAGGAGATGTTAAATAAAATCACAAATCAATTAATCTGATTCAAATTGGAAATGTGTTTTAATGCTGTAGAAATGATGGTGATCTTCAATTAGAGCTCCAAAGGCTACATCACTTCACAATATATAGAAACTAATGATATCTACATAGCCCTCACTGGTAGAGAAGAAGTTCCTCCTCAGGGATAGCAAGCAAAGAAATCTGAGACTTTGATTGCCTGTGGCCCAGGTCCCTGGTAATGTAGGAGTTCCTTGATAGAAAGAGCAAACCAGAAAGACCAGGAAATAATAACACCACTTCCATCCACTGCTTACTCTTAGAGCCGGAGTACCACTTTGAGAAAAAATGGTTCCCTCCACCCAGCTCTGATGCTGTGGCAGGAGGTTCTGCCCACAGGAGAGGCTGGCCATATGACAAAGAGCTCTGCAGATTTGTCTGAGATGACTGGGTTTACTTGGTACAAAAAGCATAGAATTCCATGCCTAAGGACACTATTAAAAATAATGAAGATCTTGGTGGGCAGTGACTAAGAAGAGGCTAGTAGACCCATAATATACACAGAACAACAGAGCAGCCGGAAATGTGATAGAATCAGGAAGAGAGACAGCCCAGGATGTCCCTATGGAGATCACAGTCAACTCAGGGCTTCTGGAAGGCTGTGTGCATGTGCTGGGTTGCCCTCACTCAGGAGCAATCTGAGCAGGACAAGGCATGAAAATGAAAACATTCTCCAAGCTACATGCAGACCCATCAACACAGGGCAGAAACCTCATAGACACAAGGAGCTTAAACACAACTTCTAGCAAAACAGTGACTGAACAGTTAATTATTCTGACATGGAGGTAACTACTAGAGAAGCTAAACGTAAAGATAAAATAACACTTATCCTCAGCTTTCTGGAAGACTGTACATGCCCAACAAGGCTGCACCCTCTAAAGCACAATAAGAGAAGGACCCTCCAAGCTGGCAGTCTGTTGAATGTGAGACTGACATAAACTCCCTAAATAATGATTGCAGCCTCCAAGCCACACACACATATCCAACAGTAAAAGGGTAAAACTCCAACTGGCTAAGGAGAGCTTATGCAAAATGTTTCAACAATAAATAGCTATATTCTTCCTGGGACAACCTCTAGATATTAGACTCAAAGATTAAAAATAATGGGAAAATATGATCAGGGGAAAATATGATCAGGGAAAACACTGCAAGGAAAATATCCTTCACAGAGTTAATTCAGGCAAATCACTATGCAAACAAATGACCAAGCAAGCAGCAGCAATAATAACCACTGCCAGATGGAGGGGTGGGTAATGTATTCATAGGTGCTACAACATATTACCGAAAATATCCCACTTGCAACAGAAATATATGACACATGCAAAGAAACAAGAAAATATGACCCATACACAGTGAAAAAGCAAACAAGAAAAACTGTCTTTGATGGGGCCTACATGGTAAATTTAGCCAAAAAAGACTTCAAAGCAGCTCTTAAAAACATGCTCAAAGAATTAAAGGACACTAAGATTAAATAAAGGATGGCATGATGACAATTTCATATCAAATGGAGAATATCAATAAGATACAGATATAAGAAATACAAAGGAAATTCTTTAATGAACTGAAATGAAAAATTCACAGGAGCAGACTAATAGTACTGACACATGTGACAATATTGATGGATCTTGAAAACATGCTAAGTGAAAAAACGAGTCACAGTATCTATAACATTCCATTTATATGAAAAGTCTAGAATAGGCAGTTTATAAGTAGATTAGTGATTGCCTAGAACCTTGAGGGTTATTATGGGTCAAATTATCACTCCCCACCCAAATTCATATGTTGAAGTTCTAACTTCCAGTACCTTAGAATATGACCTAATTTGGAAATAGTATAATGTATTCTATATGGGAATGAAAACAGGCATTAGGTAAAAACAGAAGCTAAATAAAGTATGGACTTCAGTTAATAAATCACTATTTTCATTAATTGTGACAAATGCCAGATCTTAAGCTGTTAAGAGGAGAAACTGGGTAAGGGGTATATGGGAACTCGGTGCAATCTTTGTAACTTTTCAGCAAATCTAAAACTACTCAAACGTTTAAGCATGAGACTGAGGCATAAAAAAAGATTTTGTCCTTAACATTATAGAGCATGTTAAGAAATTTGGACTTTAAGAATTTTGGAAAATAATTGAAAGATTAATTATAAGAAAGTAGTCACTTTTGAGGAGTCCATTAATACAGTAGATCACAGTGGTTTTAGGCAATATTTGTTCTCCGAAAGTACCACATGCGTGATTTGATGGGAAATCAAATATTACTTTTTTCTTCTCTGTAGTCATGTAGTGAGGATTTATATTTTAATTTTGGACATTATATCTGCACCCACAGTTCTGGTAGCTCCACCATGCAATGTTGCACAAATACAGAGACATAAACATAGACATATGCAACTTGGACTGATTAGGAATATGTCTCTTGGAACTTCAGAAAAGAGAAGGCTGAAGAAACTGTATGTAATATAATGTATCATATCTTCTACAGACCTGCTTTTTTACTTACATAGTGTATTTTATAGATAAATATAGAACATTTTAAAAAGAAATATAAACACTTAGATATGGTCTTGCACACAATAGTGGCATTGCCTACACTGGCATATAGATTGGATGCACTAATTGCTATGTGAGTTTTCCAGCTTAATCTCAGGAGAAGCCTTTATATCTTTTTCAACCACAAGACTTGGGAACTATTCATACCACTACTTGCTTTCTCCTGATTTAGAGTGCCTTTTGTTTTTAAATCATATGACTGCATAGTTGCATATTTCTCGGTAACTAAGGATTTAAGGAATTATAAATATATCCCATGACTGGAGTCTTTCAAAGGAGATGATGTATTTTCACTAAGAGGATATCTATCAATGTTTCGTTATTAAATTTAATTATTAAGCAACACACCAGAAGAAAAACTTGCCTGTACATATAACTTTCTCAAACCTTGATAGCACATTTATCCTTTGCTGTTCATCCATTTGTGTATTTATGGTCAAGGTGAAAAAAACTGAAATCTGTGATACAGACTTTATTGGCTTTGAGCCATCATGATGATTTTCTCTGCCAACACAATGTATTATTTCATAATTAGGTAAAGAGTCTCTCCCCAATCCTCTCTTTTAATA
Source organism: Pan troglodytes (assembly GCF_028858775.2). Classification (NCBI taxonomy): domain Eukaryota; kingdom Metazoa; phylum Chordata; class Mammalia; order Primates; family Hominidae; genus Pan; species Pan troglodytes. Next base: position 77,141,721 of record NC_072403.2, on the reverse strand, counting down.
AAACACCACAGAGAGGGAATTTGAGCGACATAGAACAATTTTAGAATTTAACTGTTTTAATGAATGGATTTCATTCAAATAAATACATGCATATATTCATACATAATTGTAAGTGTGATTTTTATATATTTTATTTTTTCTGATCTAAGAGACAGAGAAATAAGCCAAAAATAATCATATGCAGGATATTATTGCTTAAAAAGCAACAGAAATTCAGACATATATGTCTGAAAAGAATATATATATATATGTATATATATATATATATACTTTTAATTTTGGGGTACAAGTGCACGTTTGTTACATAGGTAAACTAGTATCATGGAAGTTTGTTGTACAGATTATTTTATCACCCAGTTATTAAGCCTAGTATGAAATATATATTCACTTTTTGTTTTTCTTAAATATTGCTAGTAAAAGTAAAACATCACTTCACCTGTACAATTAAGAGCATGCCATGTAACACAATGAAATATTTTTTTCCCAAAACAATGATAGCTTTGACATGCATATTACTACTGCAAATTTTAAAATTTCTACTCATATAAAAGAGGGATATTCCAGACAAATTTCAGGCCTTACTCTCTGAAAAAAGATATGACTCAAAGAAAAATAATTGTCAACGTTGTAACTCAGGAGTATGTGAAAAATGAGGGGAGGCCCTCCACATGTGAGATAGGCCCATTGTTCAAATACAGACTCTCTAGGAAAAAAAAGACATGAAAATAAATTTTGCATTGTTGATAATTGCATTTAACCAAGACGGTAAATTTTTCTCTCTGAAAACATTTTTAAGGGAGGAGGATTAGCAACTCATATTAAAGTTAAAAAGAGGTATTAAAATGTATGGCATTGTATAAAAATAATCTTCTGGGGGGAAAACTAATTGTATACATGAATAATTGTATTATACATGGGTAATCGTATTAACACATTGACCTCATTAGATGGTTGCTAAACCTGGACCAATCATTCTGGATGCTCTGCTATTCACCAATTATTTTTATTTTTTTCTTTATTGGATTTTAAAATCTGTCCAGTTATGGAACAAAACACAGTGTAATCTAGGAGAAAATCACATGAAAGTAAAAAATGGCAAGAAATGTGACTCCTTCTGTTAAGGATTTGATCACTTAATTTATCTTTAGATTACTTCTATTGTGTTTTTAGAAGAACAGTTGTTTAAACTGCAAGCTGTCTGTGATGGATTCTATCCTTTATTACTCAAGTGGTTATTGTATAAATATTCACTTTTCATAGTTCATTGACCCCTATACTTTCTAACAGTCTGTCAGCCTTTGTTTTCTTTTCATTTCCCCTTATTACTTAAATGGTTGATTATTTTAGGAACATTCCCCTAAGACCCGTGGATTATTGATGTATGTGTCATAGATCTCTGGCAAAACCCATGTGCACTTTATTCTGCTTCTTCAACTGGGCAATTACACAAAACTGTATTACCTCAAAATAAAGGAGAATTGTCTTGCAGTAAATTCAAGATCTCATATCTAAAATGGACACAGCAAACTGTCCAGATATCACACTTGAGACTTCTCAGTTTCACTCGCTGTCACTTTCTTCAACATTATGTTTTTTCACTGTTCTTCACCCTCCTCTGATTTCTGCAACTTGCCACCCAGCTCCAGTCTTAGAAAGAGTATAAACTCACTATCCATGAACTTCTCTCTCTTCTTTCAATCTAAATCCCCACCCATCTGCACTCTTGTCTTCTCTCACATTAGAGAACCTTCTTTCTGTCTAATTTCCTGAAAGGGCTCCGGATTCTGCCACTTTTTTTTTTCTGTAACTTCGTTTATTAATAGTACATGTTATTTTCTATACAATTGACTTTTCTCCACCAATTTGGTCCTAAGAGCTTTAGGACCAAAAGCTCTTTTTTGTTCCATGCTCAGTTCTCTACTGTTATATAACACAAACAAAAACAACATCCCTGCTATGCTGTCTCCCTATAAATCTCTTGCTCAACGAAAAAGTTGTTTTCTAAAAATTACTGTCTAAAACCTGTTTCCTTTTTTTCTTTTTCTTTTTGTTTATCTAGCCGCAACACTAGTTGTTCAAATGGTCCATATCTTGCTAAATACACTGGACATTTTCTAATCTTAATCTTTTAAAACATTTCAGCATTATCCATTGAAGCATTCTTTTCTTTTTAAAAGTCAATTCTGTTAATTTGGCTTCAGTGAAATTGCGTTGTCTTGGTTTTTCTTCTACCAGTTTCTTTGCTCAATTTTGTCTACTTTCAAGAATCTTCTTTCCTTATGGTTACTTTTAGGTCTATAATCCATTTTGTCTTAATTTTTGTATATCTTGCAAGGTATGGATTAAGACTGGCTCTTTCTTTTTTTGAAACAACAATCTGATTCTCCCAGCATCATTTGATAAAATGCTCTTTCCCACTGAATCGCCTTTACACTGTTGTCAAAATTAATTGACCATGTAACTAGATTATTTGTAGATTCTGTATTCTGTGTCATTAACAAGTGTGTCTTTCTCTCTTACCAGTACCACCACTCTTGTGATTACTACAGCATTATAACAAGTCTCGAAGTCAGAGAGTGTTAGAATTCCAATTGTATTACTATTTTTTTCGTAGCATTTTCACATGATTTATAAAACCATCTTGCCTATTTCTATAAAATAACTGCTAGGATTTTCACTGGGACTATACTTAATCTGTAGATCAATTTGTGGAGGATTAATATCTGAAAGTATTGATTCAAATGGTAGGGTTTTCACCATGATTAAAAGCTGTTAGGATCAAATTGTTAGAGAAAAGCCAATAGTGTAAAAGAGGAAAAGTATTATTAATGATCCATGACCACAATATATCTATTTATTTAGATATTCTTTAATTTCTGTCAACAGTCTTTTGAAGTTTTAAATGTGTAGGTCTTGCATATTTTTGTCAGATTTACTATATATTTAATGTTACTGAAATATAACCATGTGGAACACATGTAATAGTTTTAGTATTTTTAATGGATTTAATAGGATATTCCACATAGACAATTATGTCATTAGTCAATACTTTTATTTTTTCCTTTTCAATCTGAGTGCTTTTTCTGTATTTTCCTTGTCTTATTTCACCATTTAAAAACCTCCAGTACGATGTTGCATGGAAATGGAGGAAGTGGATATCCTTGTTTCCACATAGACTGCGCTAGCTATAGACTTTTTATGGATGCATCTATTTTTGAAAATTGTGTTAAAATATATGTAACATCAAACTTAACATTTTAACCCATTTTAAAACATATAATTCAGTAGTATTAAATATATTCACATTGTTATGTGACCATCATCCTTATTCCTTACCAGAACTTTCTAATCATCCCAAACTGAAACTCCCTACCCATTAAACAATAATCACCTATTTCCCCCTTCCCACAGCCTCTGGTAACCACTCTTCTACTTTCTGTCTCTATGAATTTCAATTTATACGTTATATAAGTAGAATCAAACAATATCTGTCCTTTTTTTGTCTGGCTTATTTCAATTAGCATAATGTTGTCTAAGTTCATTTATGCTGTATCATGTATCAGAATTTCATTTTTAAGATTGGATAATATTCCATTTTATAGCTATACCACATTTTGTTTATTCATTCATCAATGTATGGATATTTGAGATATTTCAACTTTTGTCTATTATTAATAATGCTCCTATAAACATTAGTGTTAAGATACCTGTTTGAGTTCCTGCTTTCAATTCGTTTATTTATACCTAGAAGTAGAATTGCTTGATCATATATCAATATGATCATACATCAATTTTATGTCTTAATATTCTGAGGAGCTGCCATATCATTTTCTACAGTGGCTTTATCATTTTATACTTCCACAAGCAGTGCAGAGAATTCTAATTATTTCATGTTCTTATATGTGTATTTTTAAATAATAGCCCTCCTAATAGATATAAAGTGGTGTTTTCTGTTTTATCACCTCACAAAGAAAACTCATACCCAATTAACTGTTACTTCTCAGCCCCTTGTAATCATTAAACTTCTTTCCATCTCTGAATTTGCATACTCTGGACATGTCATATATTGTGGAATAATTCAGAAAATATGTCATATTCACATTCAAAATTCTTTCATGTTGCAACATGTATCAGTACTTCTTGTTTTTTTTTTTTGTTGTTGTTGTTGTTGTTGTTTTTCCCCTCAGCCTCCCGAGTAGCTGGGATTACAGACATGCACCACCACACCCAGCTAATTTTGTATATTTAGTAGAGATGGGATTCTCTATTTTGATCAGGCTGGTCTCTCACTCCCGATCTCAGGTGATCCACACGCCTCGGCCTCCCAAAGTGCTGGGATTACAGGCGTGAGCCACTGCACTAGGCCACTTATTTTGCTTTTATAGCTGAATAATATTCCATTGTTTGTTATACCACATTTTGTCTATTTATCATCCGATGGATATTTGGATGACTGCGTTTCTACCTTTTGACTACTGTGAAGAGCACTACTAAATTTGTATAAAAGTATTGATTTGAACAACTACTATTAACTCTTTTGAGTTTATATCAAGGAATAAAATTCTTGGGTCATACAGTAATTCTATTTTTAACTTATTTAGGAACTAACATTCTTTTCCACAGCGGTCTCGCTATTTCATACTTCTATAAACAATATATGAAGGTCATAATGTTTCCACATCCTCAATGACACTTGGTTTTTCTCAGGTTTTTATGGTTGTTGTTGTTCTACTCAGGATGAAGTGGATCTCACTGTGGCTTTGATTTGGATTTCCATATTGACAATTGATATTGGGTATATCTTTATGTATTTGTTTACTATTTTCTTTAGAGAAATGTCTGTTCAAGTCCCTTGTCCATTTTTAAATTGGTTGCTTGTCTTTTTGTTGAGTTAATGAGTCCATTATGAACACAGGATGTATTTTCATTTATTTAGTTTTTTAATTTTTTTTCAGTAATATTCTGCAGTTTAGAGTGTAAGAGCCTTACACCTTCTTGGTTAGTTTATTCATTGATTAAGTTTATTTCTAAATATTTAAATGTTTTATATGTTCTTGCAATGGAGTTGAGATTTTAATTTTTAAAAATTTGTTTATGGCTGGTATATAGGTACACAATTGATTTTAGTGTGTTGATATGTATTCTACAACCATGTTGAATTTGCATATTAATGCTAATAGATTTTTTTACTATTAAGAATTTCATATATATAACATCATGAAGTCTTTAAATATAAATAGATTTAATTTTTATTTCTAATAGAGATATCTTTTATTTTTCTTGCATAATTTTCTGTCTTAAACTTCCAGTGTAGTGGTAAAAACAGATTTCTTTTAGTTCCTGATATTAAAGGTAAACCTTCCCATCTTTTGCTATTGAATATAATATAGTTGTGTGTTTTCACAAATGCTCTTTATCATGTTAAAGAAGTTCCCTTGTATTCATAGTTTCTTGAGTGTTTTTATTACAAAAGTGCATTGGATTTTTCCAAATGTTATTTTTTTCTTCATCAATTGAGTTGATCATGTAGTTTTTTTGGTCTCATTCAATTAAAGTTACGTGGATTGGTTTTCTTTTCCTTTTTTTTTTTTTTCTTTTTTGATGGAGTTTTTTGCTCTTGTTACCCAGGCTGGAGTGCAATGGCACAATCTTGGCTCACTGCAACCTCCGCCTCCCAGGTTCAAGCAATTCTCCTGCCTCAGCCTCCCGAGTAGCTGGGATTACATATGCCCACCACCATACCCGGCTAATTTTTGAATTTTTAGCAGAGACGGGGTTTCACCATGTTGGTCAGGCTGGTCTCTAACTTCTGACCTCATGATCTGCCCGCCTCAACCTCCCAAAGTGCTGGGATTACAGGCGTTGAGCCACCGTGCCCAGCCTATGTGGATTGGTTTTCTATGTTGAAACTCCTTGCATTTCTGGGATACATCCCCCTTGGTGAGGGTATACAATGTTTTTACCATTTTTAATATGCTGCTTTATATTTGCTATACTATATAATTATAATTATATATTGTATTATAGATTCAAATATTTTCAATACATTATAATTAGTTTTTAGTTTTCTTGTAAAAGATTTTAGACTTAGTTTTGTTGATTACTATATTTCAATTCTCTTTTTTTTATATATTATACATTTATTGAAAAGTTTTGCAACTATATCCATAAGATATATTGGTGTATAATTTTCATTCCTTTTGTTTGACTTTGGTATTAAGGGTAACACTTTCCTCATAGAATGAGCTAGAAAGTATTCTTTCATCTTCTATTTGAGAAAGATTGATATTATCTGAAAATTTCTGATATTATCTGAAAAACTTTCTTTAAATGTTCATAGAATTTGCCAGTGTGGCCATCTCGTCTTTGTGTTTTCTTTTTGGGGAGGTTTTGACTACGAATTCAATCACTTTACCTATGGTAAGTCCAGACAGATTTTGCATTTCTTCCTGACTCATTTTTGGTAGTTTTTATTTTTTCAAGAATTTGTCCAGTTTGTTTTGGTTATATAAATTATTGGCATAGAACTAAGTATTCCTTAGTATTCTTATAAATCCTTTTATCCTTTTATTTCTGTTAAAATAGCAGTAATGTCCCCATCTGCAATTCATTTCTAATTTTAGTGATTCGAGTATTCTCTACTGCTGTTTTTTTTAGTCAATCTAGCTAAAGGTTTGTCAATTCAAAGAACCAACTTTTAGTTTTGTTGATTCTCTCTATT